>NW_028117288.1:0-110612 GCF_964273445.1 Streptopelia decaocto | reverse complement strand
GGACCGAGTGTCTGGGTATTGAGGAGAAGCTGGGTGCTGCAGGGGGACTGGAGCGGTGGCAAGAAGAGACGGGCTTATTCACCCCGGCCAGGTGCTCCTGTCCCCGCGGCCTGAGCCCACACTTCCATTGCGCGGCCCCTCGTCTGTAAATGGCAGTTTCCTCCGTTCCTCTGTTTGGTTCAAGGAGAATTTTCTAGATGCTTTGAACTGTTTTAAAGTCCTCATCTTTCTTTTTCAGCATCTTTACAGCAGAATAAACTTTACACTGTACCAACTGAGATGCAGTTTCTGGCAAGTACTGAGGAGTAAGTTAACTATAAAGTTTGTATTAGAGAGTTGAGAGAGAATTATCCCCTGAGCTAGACCAAGTTTTAGGAATTTGAAATTCAATAATTGAAATGTTTTGATTATACCAAACATTCCAATCACTAAGCAGCCTGATGATAGAAATCCTCCTCTGTGTGTCTAGCATCCCTCTGCATGTCCAAATTATTGCAGAGATTTGCCAGCCACTCTGAAATGGTAGCCAGAGGTGTCTCCTGCTGCGGAATTGTGCCTTGGTTTTTCTCAGGAACATCAAGTGTGTGAAGCTGGTGATGTAGAAGCCACCAGGATTTACACACCGGTGATGGTCCTGTTTTGATAACAATGATGGGAAAGAAGCATCTTTTCAGGAACAGATGTTTCTCTCCTCTCAGTGCTATATGTATATATTTTTTTTTCCTTTTAGCGGTCCTGTGGACCTCATGCCGAGCGTTACAAGTTGCTGAGGGGCTGGGCAAGGCACACGTGCCCGCAGCTCCACGGACGGGCGCTGACGGCGCTCTGCCCTGTGCAGGGCTGCCGGTCCCAAGGGGCAGTGCACCACGCAGGCCCCTCAGCCGCACTGAGCTGCTCAGGTGTTAGCTTGGATTTCTAAAACTGGGAAATTTCCTTCTGTCAAGGCTCTGAAGTGGTTGCACTGTATTTAAACCAGGGCTTTCACTGGATTCTCTTTTGGACTATTTTAAAGCAAAGATCTGACAGAGGAGAAGGAGGTTACCAGTGATACGCTCTCAGATTTAAAGAAAGAGGAGGAATACAAAACAAATATATGGAAAGGTTTCCTCATCTCAATCCCATATGCAGCCAGCATCGGAGGTACAGCAACGCTGACGGGAACTGCACCAAACCTCATCCTCCTGGGACAGCTGAAGAGGTATGAGAGGCCGTCCTGGAGAGCCCTGTAAATCCTGGAAAAGAGAGAGACGTGTTCGCCATCCCTGTAGGAAATGCCCTTCTGTGCTTAGGGCTAGTTTGTAAAATTTAGACCCTTCTAGAGCATTTTGTGAAACTTTGTGAGCAGATGAAAGCAGAGACAGCCTTAGCTGTAATAAGCAGGTTTCCAGTGCACCCAGTTAGGCTGTCAGCCAAGCCAGTGCATATGTGCTTCACCTTCCTGATGCTCTTAATCCCATCGAATTTAATGGAACTTGATTACACACAATTAATCTGGTAACTGTTTTGATGAAACAGCCTGTGTAGTGTTTAGTGAGCAATTACATCTACCACTGAATGGTAGAAAGAAAAATAAGGAACTCAAAGCTTCTGGCCTGTTTTCATAGTCAGAAAAAATGCCTCCTATGTGCATAGGAGCAGAGATTTGTGCCATCCTAAGTGGCTGTGGGTATTTGTTAACTTTGGCCTCTACAAGCAGAACATTCACTCTCTCCTAGGCGGGTACAGCATCCCCAGGAGGATCATGTTCAGGCTCTCCAGCAGTTATTATAGCAGGGTTTGATCCTGGGTGTTCAGGATTATGATCATATGAAAACACCAGCGCACCTGGAGAGAGGTTTTCAGACCTTCCCGGTGGGCTTGCACAGCGGGGCTTGGTGAGAGGGGGTGGCCGGGGGGGTTGTTCCAACACAACACTCCCCACAGCTTCTAGTACCTGGGTAACAGCTAATGCACAGAGAGGAACAGCTTGTAAGTGCACAGTGGTGAGTTTGTGGGATATTTTGCTGCTGATTTCAGATGTTTGTTTGCCCTTAAATTGAAGGATTGTTTTCCCTTCTTGCATTAACTTGATTTTCCCCATTTGCTTAGTTATTTTCCAGAATGTGATGTAGTGAACTTTGGTTCCTGGTTTATGTTTGCATTTCCTTTAATGCTGATTTTTCTTCTCCTGGGATGGCTATGGATCTCCATTTTGTATGGAGGAATTAACCTAAGGTATGTCTATATTCTCTATATGTATACATCATCTGGTTGTGCCAGCATCGTAAAATACATGTTCATCACGGTTCTCATATTAAAGCTACTGATTCTGCCCAAGATCATCTAATGGATGGTGGGGGGTTTCGTCACTAACTTCAGGATGCTCATGCTGTAGCAAGTCATCTTTCTTTAAAGCATTCCTGTTGCATAACAGCTTCTTAAAGATCTCTGATAGTGTCATATACTTTATCTGAGATATGTTCGTGTACAGAATATGTATTAGATATTCCTTCCGTTAAACATGCATTTTTTTAAGGTTGCCTGACCTGAGCCTGTAGCAAATTTCATTGACAGAATAAAAGCAGGATCAAACTTTGAAGACCAGTTTGAAATCTTGGTTCCCCTGGAATTAGTAAAAATCTCCTAGAACAGAAAAGAGCTAGGATTTGTTCCTGGGGCAGAAACTTGCTTTTGGAACAGCTTGCTTCATAACAGGGCTTAATTTTACAACAACATATTAATCTGTAACTGAGAGTAACATATTTTTCCGGTAAATCTTTGCTGGATACACGCAGCCCCTAGTGTATGCTATTTAAACAGTTGCGCTTTGCCATTCTTGTTCTTTTAGAGCCCGTTTTCCCTCTGCGCGCTCTCACAAGTCACAGTAACAAACTCGCGGTCCTGCATCCTCCAGGGACCATACAGAATTTCTAGTCTTTACTAAAGTCTTTGTTATTTTGAGTTAAAAATACAAGTAGAGGGGGTAGAGTGTTGGGGAAGAGAACAGGTGTCCAAATATTTACATTGTCTCAGAGACAGGAAAAAATCAATGGGAAAGTTTAAATCCAGAAAATGCCAAACACCGATCCTTAAAGTGCTCCTGGGGCTTTGCGGGAGGATCTGTGTGCTGCTGTGGGGCGCTCTGCTGGGTCGCAGCCACTTAGACCTGTGTTGTTTTGCATTGCTTGCCCAGGGCTTGGGTGTTGTGGAGCCTGAATTAATTCCTGTGTCCTACGGTGACGGTTGGGGCATGACCCTGATGTCCTGCCCATGAAGCCCTGGCTGTGCTGGCCAAAGCCCCTGGTGAAATGCAAAATTGGTCTTGTGCTCAGAGAACGTGATGCTTCTTGTTTTGTTTGGCTCGTCTCTGTCAGCACAAAGCCCAGCTTTATTGGGATAGCTGGGCCAGCGCAGATACCAGAATTCCCCAGTGGCCAAGTGCCTCGGTAGAGACATTGCAAAGCTGGACAAGTGCAACTGAGTGTCTGCAGGAGTTTGTTGGGCTGCTCTGGCTGCAATGACTCGGGGATCGTGACTGGACTTTCTATGTGGACAAGTCCTTGGTGTCTGCAGCACAGTCCAGGCAGATGGACATGGCTGCAATAGTGGGGTGTCTTTGTTTGAATCCAAAAGAAAGTAAAAGACTTAGGTACTGGCTGGCTGAGCTGAGCTGAAGCTGCCGTTTAATAACACCCTGCAAAAAATCAGAAATTGAAGGGCTAGGCATATCTCTTTGAGGTTCAGGACCTTCTGATTGATCAACCATTCATCCACATAGAAGGTTCAGCCAGGATGTCCCTTTGAAAGTGACACGTTAAGGAAGTGCAGGCGCCCTGGGGCTGGGTGGGTGCGCCTGGTACAGGAAGCTGGGGTTTGCTGCTTTAATCAAGGTCACAGTCAGGGTTAGAAACAAGGTTCAGTGGCATGGGATGTGATGGGAGATGGAGTGTGAGATATGAATGTATCATTTGTATGCACATACTGCAATCAGTGTGTGCCATCAGCTTACAGCTAAGAGGCTTAGCCAAGAGCACATTAACATTCCCGGCCAGTTAAAAATTCCTCACATTTTTGTTGATCCTCAGCAGCATCCTGGGATCACTCAGGAAATTGCAAGTGACTCGAGAAGTGAAGAGACGTTAATTTTCTGTGTCCCCCTCTTCCTAGTTCTTCTGCCCAAGTAGGTATCTCCTAGAGATGAGGAAATCCTTCAGTGCTGGGACATTCTTTTGGCAATCACAGCCCATGTTGGAGGAATTGGTTTAGAATATAAATGAAAGGAAACTTCCTAACCTCTGCAGGTCTCCTTTGTATGAATGTAATGAGAAAGAATATATAAAATAGGGCCTTGTGGCCTGTGTCTACAGCAGAGACCTTCATCATCAGTGTTCACAATTTGAAAGTAATGCAAACTGAGCCACCAGAGGTGTGCAGCTCTTTGAACCTTGCAGAACAGACGGACACTGGACAAATATGCAGAGTCATGTGTGTACTGCATTAGAAAATGCAGCATTTACTGTTGTGTCACTTATGTTAGAGGTGTGTAAACATATAATTCTGTTTCTTGTCAGGGGCTGGAGAACAAAAAAGTCCAATGTAAGAGTGGATGCAGAAGCCCGAGCCAGAGAAGTGATAAAGGAGGACTATCAGAAACTGGGTCCAACAAAGTGAGTGATAAAGATGGAACTGAAATGAAAAAGAAATCAAGTGGGTTGGAAATGTCCTGTCTTAAGAGTGGAGACCTAGTGAAAACCGAGTTTTTTTCAGAAGAAAGTGAAATAGATGTTTCCACTCAGTGTTCATAACCTGCTGAAGTTTGCTTTTTGCATGCTTCAGCCTCTCCACCTTCACCTACAGGAATAATTGCAAATAGCAGCTTGTACTCCAGCCTTCTCAAGAATGACGTTCATATTATAGAGTGAATTCATGCGGGGTTGTTTAATTACTGTTTGTAATTTTTTTACTCCGGGGACAAAACCAATCTTGTGTGTGTTACGTACTGACCAACACAGTCTGAATGGTGAAGGTTTGTGCATATCTGTTGTGCAAAGCTGGAAGTATTTGTTAAGAAGGCTGATGAATCCTTTGATAGATATGAATCATATGGATTGTGAATATGCTTTAAGAACACTAATTAGCTGCTCAAAGAAAGTATATGGACAGAAGTCAGATCCATGTCACGGAATACATTATTTTTTCTGAATAACTTCTTCAGCTGTATTAGGTGAAGAAAGAACAAGACACTTGTAGCTTCTTATTGTAGTTTCTCGAAGGTCTTGTCTTCTGGAAACAGCTTGGTGCGAATTGCAGTAATGGGGATCATATTTTGGAGAAGGAACCAGCAGAAAGAAACATGAGTTTTAGACTTATGAGAAATGCCAAAAAAAGGGGGAACAGGAGAAGCTGCGTGTCTCCAAGAATCAAACCCTCGGTGTGTCCGGCCACCAATATTCTGGGCAATCAGGGCTAGTGAAGGATTTTGAAACTCTAAGTCTTAGCCTTAAATGGTCTGTGTGTCTCCATCTGTAAAATAATATTTTCATACTCACAGCGATGCTGTGAAGATTCAGTGATGTTTGTGTCTTGCTATCAACATTGTAATTATTGCTGTTGAGTGGAAAATGGAGTGGTTCTTCAAAGACAATTGTCTGTGCCTGTGCTGTAAATGAAAGAAATTGGTTTACTTGTTCCATTCAGTACATTATCAAGCAGCCTGCAAAATGTCTCTGAAAGAATCAAAGTCCCACTTTGAGGTCTAGGAGTGAGAAAGTCCATTAAGCTGTGCTCTACCAATTTGATTAGCAAACCCATAACTTAAAATCAATGCGAGTGGCCTCTTCCCAGTAGCTTAAATGCTCTTCCTTGTGCTTCGGGAGATTTTAAACAGTGTTTTGAGTTGTTGCTTTGGTTAAATCTTGGCTGACTGCAGTCAAGCCTGATATTAAGTGAATGATATTGCCATTTCCCCTGCTGTTTGTCATGTACCTAAGAGATGCTGTTTAGGTTTTGACCTTGAAGTTTGTTCCTGCTGTCTCATATGAACTGAATCTCAGCCAATCCTTTTACGTTTCTTGGACTGCAGTGGATCCGTCCCTGGCCGGCCGTGCCCTGGGCACGTCCCAGAGGGCAGTGCCGAGAGGAGCGGCCGCGAGCAGCCGCTGGGCCCTCCCTCTGCCGTACCCAGAGGGGCAGCCTCGCGTACGCGTGTTGTGACATCTGGTCTGTACGTTCCTGATGCCTGCCTTGCCTCTTCTTAATGCCTTCCAATAAGAGATAATTGCTGGCTAGTATCAATATTTGCAAAGAGATTTACAAGCTATTCCAATATTTCACTGTAGTTATTTTAAGAAAACCAGCCTAACTTCTCACCTAATCTGCTGCAGCCTCAGCTCAATACTTGTCCTAGGTTGGATCGACCCCTTTAGCCCAGCAGCACTTTAACTGCATTTCTTTCCATTTTAGGTTTGCAGAACAGGCAATTTTCTTCTTTTTCTGCATCTTTGCAATCATGCTCTTCTCCAGGGATCCCAAATTCATTCCAGGTTGGGCAAGCTTGTTCGCACCAGGGTAAGACTTTATTTTCATTGCACTGTCATATTTTTCAATAGACTTTCCAAGTCATTGAGATTCTGGGGTTTCTCATTGTATCGCTTAACACTATTGCTCAGGTTTCCTGAAATAAATTAAGCTGAGCTTTGAGAAGCAGAGCCAGCTTTATTGTTTCTTTCTCTTGGAGGAGGTACATGAAACCCAGTGGGAAGTTGTCACGTGTGTATCTGAGGCCATCCCTAAGGTTTTAATGTTGAGAATGCTGTTTATAGGTACATTTGCAGTGAAATACTGAACTCTTTATGCACTGGACGTCTGGAGGCTGAAGATGGATGGCAAGAGCTCATCCCTTGTGCTATCCTGTCTGTTTGATGAGTTTGTCTCCCTTGTGGCATCCATACCTTGGGAGGATGAGTGGATATAGGAGTTGGTGTGAGAGAGGGTGGTGTTATTTCTTAATGGAAGAGACCTTCATTTTATTTTTCAATAAAACCTAGCTTAATAAATGATTCCTTAATACAGCAAAGTAATTATAGACTTTTTCCTCATCAGTTAATAGTTCCTTACAATCAAAAACATACTTAAGCTCTTTACTGTATGGAGCTTGCCTTTCACCGTACAGTGATCATTTTGCGAAGAGGTCTGGGCTCTGCATCCCTTCTTCCTTGCAATGAGCTGGGGAAATTTGTCCTCGCAACCCGTCATGGACTGACCACAATTCCACAAGCAAAACAGCCAGAGCATCAGTGTGGTGGGGATTAGATCTTGGTGTTTACATTTGCAGAGCAGTTTTCTAGGGGTTTCAAAGCCCATCTTAGAAATGCAGCTCGACAGGGAATTAAAAAGAAAAGAACTGTGAACAATGAACCTTGTTCAAACCTGATGGAAACTTGTAATCTTCTTTTGTAAATCCCTGTTCTCATAAACTTTGTTGTTTTACAGGCTTTTTCTTACCAGTGTTTCTGCTGTTTTTGGACAGGTTTGTCTCAGATGCGGTTACTGGAATCACCATTGTGATTATTTTGTTCTTCTTCCCTTCGCAAAAACCTTCCTTCAGGTGGTGGTTTGACCTGAAAGGTGAGTGGGGGACCCCTCCGGGCAGGACTCTGCCCTCACCTGTGCGCTGGCGGGGCGGCACAAAGCCGGAGCCAACGCTACCCCACCTCGGGCCCGCACGAGCCCGCGCAGCCGCGCCGGCCGGCTGCAGCACCGTGGTTTGGAGGTGCGGTTGCACAGAGGGTCTTTTCCTGAAGTGCCAGCAGAGGTTCAGGAGTCGCCGCCCTGCTGCTGGTTGCAGGAGTGACTCAGATGCTCACACAGCTGTCAGAGAGAACGCTCTGGTGGGTTGAAGAAAACTGAAATCAGTGTTGCTTTACTGACTGTGAAGCAGAGGTTTGGTTGCTGACTCCCAAACAGCTCCTGTCCCTCAGGTGGGAGCAGGAACCTCCCAGAGGGCAGAGCTGGGCGAGTTGTCCATATTCAGAAATAATGGCCCTTCCTCAGTCCCTAGAATGACTCAGAATTTAAACTCATAAAGCCCAAACTCACCAGCAGGTCTGGTACCAGGAGTCTTCTTTTGTGGTCTTGAGTTTCTCTTTTCGAGTAGCGATGAGATACAAATTGTAATTCATAAGCCACTTGGTGTTAATGTGGAGATGCAGCTGATGAAGGCCCTTCATGGATGGTGCAGCTCTGCCCAGGGTCTGTGGGAACAAAATACCAGTTACTGCTGTTGCTCTGATTCATGCACACTTGTGTTGTTCATATGCAGGAAGATGTTGAATCAGCTCCTCTGGGTAAAAGAGGTGTGCCCTTGTTCAGCAGAAAATTGCAGTCCCATTAGTGCATCCTTCCATATGACAGCACTCACTTCACCATGAATTAAGAGATGGCCTTTAAGGGAGATGAGCTCTTTGCTATAAACTTGCTGGCTATTGAACAGCAAGTGGAGAATTAATAATATCTTCATAATTCAAATGTTAGAAAATTTCCTCCTTCCACAGACTACCATCTGTTGAAGATAATGTTTATGTCTGTTACAGAGAAAAAATTAACCTGATATTAAATGTTCCCTCAAGAAAGCCTCAAAGAAATCTTGAAGTTCTAGAATTTTTTTTTTTTTTTTAAGATTTGATGTTAACTTAAATGGTCTCTTGATTGTCTGCCTTAAGAGCTTCCATATGTATATTTTATCAGCAACTCATGTTTAGTAAGCTCCAGCCCTGGTGTCAGGTCCATGAGCTCGTTGTATCAGATGATGACTGACGTGGTCCTCTTTGGATGGGTGTTTGACGTGAGGGCTTTTTTCTTCATTTAGCACCAAACACAGAGATGCAGCCCTTGCTGACTTGGAGGAAGGCCCAAGAGACGGTGCCCTGGAACATCATCTTGCTGCTCGGAGGAGGCTTTGCCATGGCCAAGGGCTGTGAGGTGAGACCTGCTGCAGACACCACGTTGCAGTCATCCTGTCTGACGGAGTTGGATCTTATCAGGGTGTCACTTGGGTTCTTGTTGGCTCTGGGAGATTTGCATCTACAGGGTCACAACTCCTGAAGGATGTGTTTTGCAGCTCCAAGTCATGATGATATGGAGCAGATAACTAAGGAGGTTAAGACATCTTGCAGCTCCTTTCAAACTGCTTGTTGTTACACACCCTGAGGACACTTCCCACAGGTGCATGTGTGGGTCAGTGAAGGTCGTGTGTAATTTGCAGTTCTAGGAGGGATCCATTTATGTTCAGGGAGGCGAGAGCTTTGCTCTCCAGCTTGTTTGTTTTCCCTTTCTGCAGGAGTCTGGTTTGTCTGTCTGGATAGGAGGCCGCCTGCATCCCTTGGAGGGAGTACCACCGCCTGTGGCTGTCATCCTCATCACAATTGTCATCGCCTTGTTCACGGAGTTTGCCAGCAACACGGCCACCATTATCATCTTTCTGCCTGTCTTGGCAGAGCTGGTAAGGTAGTCCCCTGGCAAGACCAGCTGTTGCCCTGCTCTGTCCTTGCCCTGCTCCTTGCATGGGCAGGTTTTGTTGTGTCTGTGCTGGGACAAGTGCCATATGGTTCTCCTGTTCCTGGGCTTCAGGCACTTTGAAATTCTGGAGAGTACCTGTAGCATAACGTGAACACAGAAGGATAATAATCCTTCAGATGTTGTTGGAGAGATATGTGATTATTTATCGCAGAGTGTGGGGTAGGGCTTTGCATAGTGTAGGAGCTGTTTGCATTCCTTTATCTATCTGCCTATGACTCCAAATCTGCAAGGTACATTTTCTGTTCCCTTCTGTTTTTCAAGGCCATTCGTCTGAAAGTAAATCCCCTCTATTTAATGATACCAGGAACTATAGGATGCTCCTATGCATTCATGCTGCCAGTCTCAACACCTCCTAACTCAATTGCATTTTCTTCTGGACACTTGATGGTCAAGGATATGGTAAGTTCTTTTAGATACCGAAAATGCTGAAAACAATCAGCCTGAGTGTTAAAAACGGTAATTTTCAGAAGTGTTACCAGTTCAACTTGTGCTAAAGTGAAAAGGCTGAAGTCTAATGCCGTTCTCGGCAGTATTTGAAGGCACAGGTATGCAGAAAGAGCCTGTATAAAGTCTGGCCCTTTGAAATTTGGAGCCACTGTGGCTCCAAATGGTGACAAAGCTGGTCTTGAATGTGCTCAGCATCTCCCAGACCCTGCTCCTGTTCCTGCCAGTGGCAGCAGCTCAGCTCTCATAGGTTTCTAGATGCAGGAAAAGTTCCCCAGCGCAGAGAAATCTTACGAGTAAAATTAGGCTCAGTCCCAGTTCCTGCTCACATTCCTGAGGCTAAACAGATGGTAATGTTTTTGATGGATCAAAGCTTGGTAAGCATCTGCAGAATGGCCTTTGGCTTAAGAAAGCCCACTTAAAATGTTGCTAAAATTAGCGGCAATTAAGCCTTCAGCTTTTAAAATGTTTATATTCAAATACCTTCATGCTTGACGGGCTGTAGATGTCCAGTCTAAACAGTTGTCTTTGTGTTTCTTTTGTAGGCAAGAACTGGGTTGCTCATGAATCTTATGGGAGTTCTGCTTCTTAGCTTGGCTATGAACACATGGGCCAAGAGCATCTTCCAGCTGGGGACCTTCCCTGTATGGGCCAATATCCATGCACAAAACGACACCTCACTCTCGACAGCTGTAGAAAATGTCACTTTAAGTGCACTAAATAAAATATGAACAAAGCCATCCCTGGGGAAGGACTCACTCACTTAGGATTCGGGCACTGGAATCGTCAGAGTATGCACAGGAGGAAAGCCATGTGCCTGCTCACACTGTATGGGACCCCTGGTTTCATTTTATTTTTAGAAATACTGGTCAGTGTCACGACATCCATTTGCTATTTTCTCTGAAGATCTTTCTCTACCTTCCACAGGTACCAATCAGACTCTCCCAGAGTCGATCTGCCGTGGGTGGTTGTTAACTGGACAGCCCTGTAAGCGTCAGGCACCTTTGGGTAGATGCCTCTGCCCCATGAGAGCTAGTGAGCTTTGCTGCTCTAGCTTCTGATACCCTGCTCATTTTGGAGCGGGGAGACAACTGGATTCGTTATGTGCAACCCAGTGTGAGTGAGTGTATCGGAACCTGGCCAGGCAGTGCGGTCGGGTGCTTCTGACAGGATGTGGAGGTTGGGGTCTCCTTACCATCTCATGAGTAATTTTCTCATGAAGGGATGATTCAGGAGATGTGTTGGTAGGACTCAGTGCATTACTCCATGCTCGGGAAACAGGAAGGCAACAGTTTGTTTCCAAACTCGTTCCATGTTTTGAAAACCTGGGACAGTAATTGCTACCTGGTTCTTTGCGCTGAGTACACAGACGGGTGTTTGAGACCATATTAATTTCTGATGTAACTTTGGACGTGGCCAGTGTTTCACCGTTGGTGAATGAGGCCTGTCAGGTTTGTGAGATTGACTCACTTGTGAGTCACAGGTCAGTGGACAACTTGCCTTGGAATAACATTGGCATATCCGAAAAACAGGCTTTGATTCTTAACATCTTTCAAAATCACATTGCTAGGGTACTTTCAATGAAAGCATTGCACATAGACTGTGATTTTAATCACCACTTTATCTGATTGATATTATTTCCTGTAAGAATCTAAAATATTTAAAGATCAGTCATTTGAAATAGATGGATTGAATGATAAAGGGTCTGATTCTTGGTTTAGGGAAGGTGTATGACTGGATCCCTGTGCTGGGAGAGATTTCACTGACAATGTAAACCGACGGAACTGGCAAGACAGACTGTCCGGGGCAGGGACCCAGCACATCTCCCGTAGAGCAGCTGGGAGCGCAGGCAGGGCGATGCTCACCAGCCGCAGGTGCTGCTGCGGGGATTACCCTCGGGAGGTGGAGACTTGTGGCGTTTGAACTGAAACCACCAAAACCAATTGAATGTGGAACTTCTATCAGTCAAGTTTAAAAAATAAAATAAAATCCTAATGTTCAACAAAATCCTCAACGATTGTGGAAAACATACAATAAAGCACAGTTGTTAGCATGTCACATCGTCCTGTTTGCCCTGTAGGCTGAGAGGAGAAAAGCAGAGCCCAAGCCTCCCCCGCCCTTAGCTTCACCCCCTGATGTGGGCAGTGGTTCCCCGGGAGGAGCGGGGCGGCAGCGGGGTCTCCCTCCCAGTCTGAGCCAAAACGGAGCCTTGTTAAGCAGAGGAGTAACAAGACTGGAAAGGCTCCCAGCCCGGTGTCCCAGGGGTGCCGTGCTAAAGAGGTGCGGCCCCGGCAGCTGGCTTTGCTGGGGACACCCCGTCTCACTCCGGCCGCACTCGGCTCACCGCCCTGCCTCGTTTTTTTTCGGCCGGGCTCGGCTCGCTCCGGCCGCGCTCGGCTCGCTCCGGTCTGCCTCGTTTTTTTCCGGCCTGGCTCGGTTCGCTTCGGCCGGGCTCGGCTCGCTCCGGCCGCGCTCGGCTCGCTCCGGCCTGCCTCGTTTTTTTCCGGCCCGGCTCGGCTGGCTCCGGCCCGGCTCGGTTAGCTTCGGCCGGGCTCGGTTCTCTCCGGCCGGGCTCGGTTCTCTCCGGCCGCGCTCGGTTCGCTCCGGCCGGGCTCGGCTCGTTCCGGTCGGGCTCGGTTCTTTCCGATCGCACTCGGTTCTCTCCGGCCGGCCTCGGTTCTCTCCGGTCGCGCTCGGCTCTCTCCGGCCGCGCTCGGCTCGCTCCGGCCGGGTTCGGTTCTTTCCGATCCTACTCGGCTCTCTCCGGCCGGGCTCGGTTCTCTCCGGCCGCGCTCGGCTCACTCCGGCCTACCTCGTTTTTTTCCGGCCCGGCTCGGCTCGGCTCGCTCCGCCCAGGCTCGGTTCTTTCCGTTATCTCTCGGTTCTCTCCGGCACCGATCGGTTACTTCCCGTCCGTTCGGTGCTTTCCGGGCCGCCCGGGTGAGTAGCTGGGCGGATGCGGGTGCGCTCCGGTCCCGCGCGGCGGAGGGTGCGTGTGAATCTCTCGTTTTGCATTTATTCTTTTTCTTTCTCTTTCTGCTGTTTCGTTGAACTGCTCTTATCCCAACAGGCAACTTTTGCCTTTTGTTTCTTAATTCCGCTCTCCCGCGCGGCCGGGCGCGGCCCGCAGGTGCTTTTAGTTGCCGGCTGTGGGGTTGGGGCAAAACTACGACACCCGGAGAAATACTTGCATTTGGCTTGCTAATTTAAATTTTTTGTCTTGTCCAAAAGGCTTTTCATGTGTTCACTTATCCTAGTAACTCTACACTGAACCTGTTCTAATTCATAATTCTTGCTCAGGAAAGATAAACTGAAAGAAAATTCCAAATGAGATCTTGTCATTTGGACAATGTACAATGGCAGTAAGATTTAAATTTGAGTAACTCGTGCACTTTCACAGTTTAAGATTGCATTTGCCTTTTTCAGGGCCATTACCCTTTGTTTCTCGTTCTTTGATTAACGAGTATTGGCACGTTCTTCATGATTTCCAGCTGGTAAGTTTGCCACTGAAATTATTGTTGCTTCTCCCTAAACATATGGTCTTGTATTATTATATCTTATCCTTTCTCTAGTCTCTAAGATCAGCCAGTTATTTCTGTGTGGTATCCCAGCACATCTGCGTACGGACGACGCTGCTTCATGTCAGCATGTCGAAGTCAGTAATGAACCATCAGAGTGTTTTTTTCAAATGACTCTTAAGGCTCCACTAGTGGATTTTCTCCAGCTCAGTGCTTTTCCTTTTATCTTTAGTCCACTGTTCCTTTGTAAGTAGTTCTTTGCTGATATTACAGTTTATGGATTAATTCCAGTCTTTTGTAGCTTAATGAGTAAGGTCCCATGTGGAGCTGCATCTACAGACCAGATCTGCCATTTAGCCTTTGCTGAGAAAATAATTTTTCTATTTTCCTTCTGCTCTGACACTTAGTATAGCAGTAACAAGCCCTCAGATTTAACCTGTTCATGTTTGTCAGCATCAGGGAGCTATTCCGCTCTGCGAATCTGATTCAGCAGCACCCTCCTTTGAGGATGCTTCCTTTTGTCTGGCAGTGGTCATTGCATCAGCTGATAAATCTGGAGGGCTCTTTTGCAAAATCATTATTTTTAAACTGGAAGGTGCAGCTTAATTTTTCTCTGTTTTCATCTGAGAACAAGTTGCCTGGTCTCATGAGTACAACTGC
The DNA here is from genome assembly GCF_964273445.1 of Streptopelia decaocto. NCBI lineage: Eukaryota > Metazoa > Chordata > Aves > Columbiformes > Columbidae > Streptopelia > Streptopelia decaocto. Next base: position 96,435 of record NW_028117288.1, on the reverse strand, counting down.
TACTCCAGCGTTCCAGTCCAAGAGCTGTCAGATATTTCAGTCCCTGCAGTGTAGTTTCCATCAGTTACACCTCAGGTGATCTTTCAGGAGGTTTTGGGAAGGGTTTTCCCTCAGGACTATCTATGCAGAGATAGTCTGAGTTTTCTGGACATGCTTCTGTAATTCCTGTTTTCTGAGACAGCCTGAGCTAATTAGCAGCTTTTTTTTTGTCTTGGTTCCTGAGATGTTTGTTAGTGGCCCTTGACTAATGTATGGTCACAGAAGAAAACAGTGGATTGTTTTGGTTACTTTTCTTTCATAAGCTGTTTAGTCACTTGGCTGGCTAAGAGCTCCCTTAACTCTGGAGTGGTATATTTTAAGGCTAATCTAGGTTTACGGATATTGCTTACTTGCACAATCTGTGCTTAGGAAATAGCATTTCTCCTGCAACGTGCCAAGGCTGCGAAAATAAAAAATGGAGATGCCCTTTTTCACCCCATGGTGAAAGATAAGGGAAATGCCCACTAGGCCTCCATCAGTTTTTATTAAGTTGAGCTGTTGTCTGCAGTTAACATCTACAAGAGTGGTCTTGCTTTGATTTAGGTGTGTCGAGGGTTTAGATTGGAGGGTGACAATAAAACCCTGGCAGATGTATTGTTAACCTCCTCTCCCCTCCCTTCCCCCTCTTGCCTCTCCTTCTCCCCACTTCCCACTCAGGACAGGCAATTTGGAGGGAAGAAAGGACAGAGAGAAGAGAGTTGGAAAAATTAAAAATATTTTACTAATGCTACTAATAAGAATAGAGAAAATAATACAAAATATACAAAACCAATCTTGAATGTCTCAGCAACTGCAGAGCCGGCACCCGAAGTCCTGGACTGGACTCTGCAGCCAACCGGAGCTGGATTCAGTCTCTCACTAGGCCTCAGTTCGCAGGGACGACTAGCAAGGTCCTCTGCTAATGTCACCATAAGCAGAAGGGACGAAAAAGGGACGAGATCCACATGATCTCCCACTTCTATGTGGAGTATTCATGTGAATGGGATGCTATATACAGTTGGTCAGTTTCTTGGTCACCTGTTTCTCGTTGTCCCTCTCACGAGAGGTGCATCCATGCTTATCAATAACCTCGCATTCCTTTGCTATGTTCACCAAAACATGTATCTGGTTCTCCAGGAAAATGCAGCTATTATGAAGCTTTAGCTGACAGGCAAATTCAATAAAAGAGAAACTTTTTTTTTTAACAAAACCAGGACAGGGTGTAAGTCAAGGACATTACTGTATGCTTGCTTCATGTTCTGAGAAGTACTTGCACTTATCTGTCAGCCCTTGTCTACAGAAAAAAGTGATCTGCTCAGTCTTGAAGAAAGTCTGTGATATTACCCCATATAGCACATTTTGTTAGGATAAAAGAGGGGTGGGAGCAGCAGTGGCAGCAGCTTTTTAATGTAATAAAACCAGACCTCTGAGGAGATAGCCAAGATTGCTGCTGGTGACCCAAAGAGAGGTAGCTTGAGGGAGTAAGCTCACTGTGCAGATAGGAAAGCAAATAGGTCAGTTACGTTCAAGAGTGAAGGTGTTGGTACCTGCCTGGGCACCATGGATGAAACAAACTGCCCCAAGAATCTGGAGAAGATCTGGTTCCCTCAGGTTACCTGGAGGATGAGATTGTGTCATCCGATGACAGCGTTGGCTGGGCTGCATATTGTAAAGTAGCTGGACTCGGAGGGTCCTTGGGTAGCGCTCCAGCCACTTGCCCCCACCCCAGAGAGGTTAAATACAGCTCTCGTACGATGGGATTCTGAGGGGGATGTCCTGCCAGAAAGAAGAGGTAATTGCTTTCCATTCCAGAGCATGGTTTTGATATTAACCTCACACTTAATGACCACATTAAGGGAGGAAGCGTTAAAAATACATGAAGAAAAATTTTGTCTCTAAATAGAATAACGTGAGAAGTACAAGGGATAAAGAATACAACTCTATGGGAATGTGGATTAAGCTGAGAGGGAGCGTTACCTATTTCGGTGACAAATGCCAGGCTCTCTCCAGTCTGCTCTGGTCTGTTGAAGTACAGGGTAATAGTGAAAGCCTGTCCTCGCCTCACAGTCAGCTTGGTGCTGGTATAGCTGTCAGTATGGTGTGTGCCTGCGTTTACCGATGGTTGCCAGCTGATACGTGTTGGTGTCAAATCTGTAAAACAGAACAAAAGACATGAGGAAGCAGCCAGCATGGAAAGAAGTAATTTGCTGTTAAGTGGCATGATGAGGTTCCTAAGAGCAGTTACCTTTTGGCAGAGGAAGGACAACTAAAAAGCAGGTACCCCATTAAATTGATTAAGTCTAGTGATCAATGGTAGAAATATTTGCTTGCCTTTTTTTGCAGGGCTGTCATACACTGAGGACTTACATATTTCCTATACAATGCTGGATGCTGTTTTATCACTGGACAGGTGCAAATCAGTGTCATTTAATTGTCAGCACCAAATAAAGTGGCCTGTAGCCCCTCTACATTTTCAACATACATATTTTTTAGTATCCCAGAAATGGCTATTAAGACATCTTACTTTTCCTGCTTACCTCCTGATGCCATTTGGCCTAGAGTAGGGAAAGATGCTTAGTGAGAGATCATCCGTCTTACATAAATGAACAAGAGGTATTTCAGGACATCAGTTGGAGCTTCTGGCAAAGAAATCAGTCTGACTGAATTTAGCTTGATTGAAAGTGACAACTGGACCACTGGGACTCCTGTTCTAGTGGGCACTACCTTCATGTCATAGAAGAATTCTGATGACTTACAGTGTGCTTGGAGTTCTCTGATGTCAAGTGACCTCCTGCACACATACTGTTATTATGGTCTGAGGTTTAAAACCTGTAAAGCGGCTCTTGCCACCTTAAGTGCTAAACTACCTTTTTAGCAAGCAAATGTGTATGTGACCTTTGCAAGACTGAAGATTGGTTTTCCCTTCTGTAGTTTGTGTTTATCACCACACTTGAACTTGAGCAATTACACTGTCTTTGGGAGCTCTGAGAGGCCCTGTCCTGTGCGGTTGTATCTGCCGAGGAGACTCCACAGAGAATAACCTGAGCGTTGCAGCCCAAGTTTTGGCAAATGCTCAGGGCAAGTATGTTGGTGAAGATTCTTCCAAGTCACTTTCATTAATGCTGGTATCATAAATACAATTAGACTGGGGAAAGTGCGGGACAGGATTGGGGGACGTGACCACCACCATTAATGGTAATTTGAAAGAAAACAACAACAACAAAAAAGAGTGGGATGGAAAAGGTGGACGAAGGCCTATGACACCATGCACTGTTATAGAATGGATCTTCAGACAAGCTTCCGTATAGCATAGCAATAAAATACTAAGTCAGATCTGAAACAGTACAGCTGCATATTAAACTATTTTTTACATATAACATTTGGAGAAGAAACAAAAGTAAAATATAACTTACACAAAAAGGTGCCATAATTAAATTCCAGGAAGAAGAAATTGTTTGATTGTAGTTTAAGACCACAAAGAAGTAATGTAAGCAAGCACTGATGGGCTGGATGAAAGAGAATCTTTAGCATGAATACGGGACAGCAGCGAACCACAGTAGGCTGCTGCTTTCCCTGCTAAGCAACATTTTAAGAACTGATTTGAAAGTGTTTGTTTCATCACTAAATGAGAGAGAACCCTGCTTTGCAATTTCCCACTTCAATAATCATCTTAATTTTAAACTTCAAAATGCAGAGATATTGCCATTACTGTTTTCCTTTGGTAGGGTTTTAATGCGTCTTTGAATTCCCATCTATAGGCTCCATGCTCACAGCTCCGTTAGGATGGATTACATTAATTTTGTTAATGCAAAGCATAACACATCTCTGAAATAGCGTTTTAAAAGTTTTTAACAAGGGTTCAGGTGGACTTCTGCATGGTGCCTTCTGAAGCCATGGGAATTTTGCTTTTTCTCTCTCCCCCCTCTCAAAGTGTCCTCTGCTGTGCTCAGAAGTTAATCTTAAACAGGTCTTAATAATGACAACAATAAATCTTCAAAAATGAAGTGCAAGAACAAACTACAATATAAACTTTCCTTCAGATATGAAATCTGAGCAGATAACTACAGGGCATGTATCTTAAGGCAACAGTCCTGAATAAAGTGCCTGCTGAAGGGAAGCAAATGACATGCAGAACTCACCTGCCATTCCCTCAGCTTCTAAGAACTGTATACACCTCCTACTTTGCTCTTCAGGGATGTCCAGGTCACATTAATCACAGAAAGAAAAAACCCAGCGATCCTTTTGTGCTGTCAGCTGAAATTTGAAAGAAGGGAGAGGTAGTTAGCAGTTGTTATTAATACCCATAGACTTGTCAAATGAATTAACTAGTTCCTATAATGTATAATGTCTAATGCCAATGTTCCTACTCAGTGTGGGTGTAATTATGGGAGGAGATACCAAAATTACTTACTCAGAGGAAATGGGTTCTCTTGAATCCCAAGAGAACAAGAACTTCCTACAAAGGAAAACAGGTGTGCCACGAAGAACTTATCTTTAAGTATGAGGAAGTGGGGAGTGTGGCAGGATGTAAAAGCCTTATGAAGGAAAAGGGAGCATTTCCTGATTGCTTAACTTCCAGATTGGTCAATGTCACTTCAGGTTTTGTTTAACAACTGTGAGTTGGTTTTATCTCCAATGTCTCCGACTTATGTGAAACTATAAACTCCCACCAGAAACAAGTATCCGTTTACCTGTTCTGTTAGCAGCTCCATACTCCTATGTCAGCAAAAGTTTTATTTAAAAAAAAAACAACCAAACTGTTAACCATGAGTAGTTTTTATCAGGGCAAACTCCAAGCCAGTCTACAACTGATCATGTTTTAACACTCAGTAAAGACTTAAGAAAAAATTAGTCTGAATTTTAAGTTACAAAGAAAAATAAAAACTGAAAAAGGAGAAATTACACTCCAACAGCTGTTTCTAAGGTAGATGCCCCATCCCTGGAGACATCCCAGGCCAGGCTGGATGGGGCTCTGAGCAACCTGGTCTGGGTGAAGATGTCCCTGCCCATGGCAGGGGCTGGATGGCTTTTAAAGGTCCCTTCCAACCCACACTGTTCCATGATTTTACAAAAAATAACCCAAACCAACGCTTCTTGCACCATTTTTAGAAACTTTGTTTTGATACCACAAAGACTAAGAGAGTGCTTACATGACATTCATGCTAGCCCTGTCCTGAAAGAGAAACACTAGAACTTTTCATGCTTGGCTGCAGTATATCTGGTATGGTATGTCTCCACTTACATTGTAATTCAAAGGTCCTTCCTCCTCTTGGAAGTTTCCAGGATGTTCAGGCTGTCAAAACTTGTTCTGGGAATCGCCTCAAATGGATTTGGTTGCTGTTCAGAGCTGCTTTAGTTGGTCTTTTTCTCTTATCCTTAAATCATATTCCTTGGAAACCATAAGAGCCACAAGCCTCTGATGTTACCTGATCTTCACACACAACCCTAGTGACAAACCGCATCAACCACATCTCAAGTTCAGCCATTCAGTACTTACAGTGATTGCTTCAGGCGTTACACGTTGCTCCCTCTGGAGCATGACTATTTCTTTTCTTCTTCCTTGCTACTCACATAAGTAAATAAATCTCAGAACATTTTTCTGTGTCGGCTGCAGTCACCTCCTTTACCTATGTGTATCACATCCACAGTGGTGCTCACCAAGCCACCAGAACCTCTCAGACTGGCCTACGTCCTAAACTGGCACCCGCCAGTCCATCCCTTCACCACGGTCAAGCGTCAGCAGCTGCTTTTGTAACCCCTCTGGAATGAAGCAGTTATGGTTCCTAAGTGACTAATGACTTCATATTGTCGTGGGTGTTTGTCCAAAATGATTCAAAATATTTTGTTCCTCCTTTTCCCTTGCTTCAGAGACTTGTAGTGCTGGTTGCTAACTTTCAGAGGAAAACATACTTTTATTTCATTCATCTGCTTAATAATTTTGCCTGTTGTTCAAGTATTGCACTGTCCTGTCCTCAGGGTAACCCTGTTGCACTTTGCACTTTGCTGCTGCTCTTTGCTAGAAAGAGATCAGTGTAACTTCCACAAAAAATGTTGCAGAATTCCTTTTGTGAGTCTATTTCCAAGTAGGGACACATTTAATTAGACACCCTAACTTCCTGCGCTGTGAAGTGTTGCAGGGGAAGGGTGTTGCGGTCTTTTTAGTTCCCCTAGAGGTGCAATTTACAAGCTTCTCTCATTTCTGTTCCTGCAATTCGCTTGACTTTAGTGTAGTCTTGGTTGTTGTCACGCATACATGAGATGTAAAAGCGAGTCATTAGGGGCATATCCACATTCTAAATCCAAGGCTATGCTTGAGCTTCTGTTGTTTGGTCTCCGTGATAAGAGCTTTTGGCTTTTGTGACCCTTGAGGAACATCAGAAGAAAAAGAGAGGGTTCCACTGTGGGCTACTTGTGTGGCCTGTCTGTAGCTCATCTCGTCGTATGTCCAGTAAGGTCTCGTACTGCGACACCATGTGACTGGCAGTGGAAAACTAGGTGGCTGCGAGCGCCCTCCTAAAGCGATTTTGCACACTATGAAGACAAAAGGAGTTTATAGCCCCTGAGCTTGGGCTGCTTGTGTAACAGTGAGGAGTCCCTGGGCAAGTCACAGGTACCCTGTGCTGGAAGCGGGGGCACAGATTGGACTCCGGGCACTCGTTAAGATTTTAATGTCTTCCTGGCCCAGCAGTCCAAAGTTCAGTAGATCAGTAGCTGACTTTCCAGTCACTTCATCTACACTGATCATTTTCAGTCAGAGATTGACCTACTGCTGTACAAGTATTGGCCATAAACCAAGTCACTCACTGGACTACACCTAGTTCACTTGTTCCTGGAACTCAGCTTTTGGCCTGTACCTATCCCCCTGTAAAGGGTTTAAGTAAGATTTACTAAATTTGAACTCTGAAAGATGATTCCTGACATAAAATCTATAGTGAGGAATTCCTAACTCTTCTCAAGTTAAAATACCCTTAGAGTTGAGATTACCCTCACTTCGATTCCCAAAGACGACTTTCAGCAAGTGCAAAGTACCAGCATGGAAAAATACAATATCTGTTGAGCTGGGCAGTTATCCCAGCGCATTTGTCAAATGGCTCTCAAACGGGACACTACTAAAATTCCCTTTGGAAGTTTCGTATGTCTCATTTGTTCACTGTGATTTACTAAAAGAGAAAAATGTCAGGACAGACTTTGCAGCAAAAAAGCCAAAGTTAAATTCTATAAATCGTGCAACTCATCCTGGCAGCTTTCTAGTATATATGGTTGTGTAACAAGAAACACCGCTTTGAAAGTCTGCTGTATAAGGCTTCGATGTGTAAAAATCAGTTCATGAATGTTTGTGTAGAGACATCTGGAGCCAGAAAGAAAGATTTCCAAAGAAAACCAGACGAAAGTCAGTCTCTGAATAGAAGGTAAGATGCTCTTTTTAATAACATGGACATGCACAACAGTAAATGAAGAATCAACTATTCCTCAGTTTGTTTAAAATTAAAACGTAAAACGTTAATGATATGATGTTGATAACCCCTTATTACAGGAAGTGAGGATTTTGTTTTGCTGATTTTCTCATTGTCTTCCTATACAAGATTTCTTACGACGATTTGTTCAATTTATACATGCACAGAACAGTAATTGTATATCTTCCTGTTAGTCAATCACGTTTACCATCTTAAAGGCCTTGATATCTGCAAATTTATCACAGGAGAAATTAACAAGTAGATGTTTGGGACCCGTCTCAAAAGGGATGAGTTTAAACTTCATACTGGATTTCTCACTGGCTTTCAGCGGTGGCACGCTAAAAATAGGAAACAAAAGGAAAAACACAAGCTGAAAACATGTTTACGCATCATGCTTGAGTTTCACTAACCATCTCCCATCTTAAGGAAGAATTCTTATCAGCTCAGTGTAGGATGACCATGAAAAGACCATACAGGACTTGGCTATCTGCTAGGTATTTACTCAAACCCGTGCGTTGAGATCCCTTATAAATACATTGTGCAGTGATCCAGATAAGCACACAAAATGGGACACACTAGTGTCATACAAGGTAAGACTTCATGCAGAACAAATGGTGTAAAACACATCACTGAATTATTAAAAAAGAATAATCTGAGACCATGAAGAATGTTAATACATACTTCTGAATTACAATAGATTATAGCACCATTAAAACCAATGTTTACACAGCAGGAAATACCAAATGGAAATGAAAATATTTTATATCAGTATATTTTGTAATTCTTGGAAACTCATATTTATGGTTTTCCCAAACAGCCTTACCCTGTCATATTGTCTTGTCTTGCCTGAGGATAAAGTTGTAAGCAATAGACAGCATGGGGTTGCTAAATTCTCTCAGGAGGGCCTATGAATTATGGCGCAGATCATTCCTAGTTGCTCAAGTGCAAACAGCAATGTTAAGTTGCTGTGTATGTTTCTCTGTGTGTATGCATTCAGTTAAAGAGCACACTCCCATATCCAGAAATAACGGCATATGTCGAAATTCGTGTGCAATTTTGTATATGTACAAAGTAGGGGACAGCCTGAAAATATAAGCTTTCTGTTTCACTTGTGAAATGCTGAAGGAAAAATAGCAAGATAAGATACAATATCATCAAAGCATAAAAATAGGAACCTGGGTTTGTAGTGAAAGGAACCTGCTTTATTCCAGTCTTCCCATTCACCAGCTCAATACCTTCTAATGCTTTTTTGACTCTGTTTATTAATCTCATAATTATTTTGTAGACTTCTGAAAGTAGAGCTTGAAAATCAGTGGGCTTGTAGGTTGTTGTTTGTTTTTGTGTTTTTTTTTTTTTTTAATTAAAAAAATCAAACCAAACCAAGCTTTTACTGTAATATTCACCATTTTTCCTGTTCTCTTTCTGCCTCCCTCATGGATTTCAGCTCTGTTCAAGTTCCAGGCCTTAGTAAGGTAAATTCAGTCGTCTAAGCAGTAGCTGTTGGTCATGGTTTAGTCTGTTCTTTAAAAGCTATCCTCCTTAGTCGTGCTTTACTGTGTCTGGAATAGCTATGCATGGAGCATACTTGGGATTGTACTTCTCAGAGGTACCACCCTTTGAGATCACAACCTGTGTCTAAACGGTCTGTGTTCATTTTTGTTCCCAAAGCTGGGACACTGGTACATCTTCTTTTTACATTTATCTCTGTCCGTTTGATGTAAACGCAAATTGTTTGGAAAGCTGAACATCCAGATTGGTACCCGCAGTCCATTGAATAAAGTGAAAAAAAAAAATCCCAGTTAATATATGCTATAATTCGGGAATAGTATGGACAGAAACAGTCATGTATCCTATTGTTACCCCTGTGATTAGAACAAGAAGGTTCAACCCATCTGGCAGCATAGACAGCCTCAGCAAAATTTACTGCATGGGTAAGCATATATTTTTTGCTGGAACTGTGGGCTCCTGCTAGATAGGCAGGAAAACAGGTTCTGTCCAATTATAACAGCAACTATTTACCCTCCCAAACTATGGAGCCAAAGCCTAGGTTAGATGAAAAGCTGTTTCAAAGCTGTGTGCTTCATTGTGAGATGTTACATTGACTGGCTTCCCAAGCTACAGCAAGAAGAAAATGCTCTCTTATGCCGCTCTTTGGTTCCGGGTCATCCATGCCTACATTCTTGCTCATGTATCTTTAATAGCAGGAAGGAGACATTTCTTGTACTTACTCTATCTCAAGGATTCCTCTGAGCAAGTCATTGCCTTCTACCTGCAGCACACAGTCCGTCACTTCCATTTCAATAGGATTGGTAAATATCACTTCTACATCTACTTCTTTATTCACTTTTGCTTCACCAAGTACCTGTGCAAAGAAAATGCTTGAAAGGTCAGGTTCTCCATATTCTTTTCTATCCAAGCCTTCTCAGTAATCAGAACAGGAGATTTTATGAGATGCTATGATGGATCATGGCAGGATATGAACAGAACATCTTTCAGGGAAGAAAGTGCTTATAAGAGCTCATTTTCCTCTTTCTCTGCCACTGCAGTTAGAGCAAAGAGACAGCAATTTACCTGTATATCAATGGCAGGGTTGTCCAGGATGATGTCTCTTTGTACTAGCACTTGAATTCCACCTTCTACGTGACATAAAGCTGTTACCTGGATCGTGTTGTCTGTAGTTAACTGCTGTTGATATTCAGTATATGGTATCTTAATGGGAAATTGTTTCTCTGTGGAAAAAAAAAGGGAATTGATACATGCTTGTATAAGCCCACTGAGTTTCATACCTAACATTAGTATTTTCCTTTTATGCTGTGTCTGGGACTAGGAACGTCTTCAACCGTTACTCCCAAACTCAATTCACGCAAATCTCTCAGTTTGCTATAGCGAGAAAGTGATGACTTCTGTGTTAGCCCTTTACTACTCCCTACTACTGTATTGCCTGGCATGTTTTCTTCCCAATTGCTCTGAAAGATGAGACAGCTGGAGTCTAAGGAGTTTACCAGTACCACTCCATTTGTTGTGGGACATGCTCTGATAGGCCTCATCACTCCTGTTTGCTCATGATCTACTGGAGGAGCTGAATGACTTCTTTACATTTCTTTTATCTTTCTTGTCCTGTTTGCTTTCTATTACCGTGTGCTTTTACAGTGGTTTCCATGCTGTAATGCAAACCTGGATGGGAAGGGATCTCATCTGTCTCTGAATCCAGGCAATTCCCCTTTTGTGGCCATTTGTACAATAAACATGAAGTTCAGAAGAACTGTAGAGTAGTTATGCTGTGTGAAACACTGTAAGCCATAAAGTACTTTCCAGCATTATACAGCAGATGGAAAACCCAAGAAAAGATGACGAGTCACCAGTGCAAAGTGCCACAAAAGTAAGCAAGAAAATAGGGGCAAAGTGAATTTCCTGGATTCCTTCAGTAGCAATAGATTTGTTAACTACAAATCCTAGCAAATTGAGCATACCTCCAGAAGAGGGCAAAAATCTCTTCACATGGTCTCTGCCATCAAACGTGGCGAGGAACCTCCGTGCTGACTATAAATTGAGCCAGTGGTTTAACACAGCCTGTGTGCGCCTGAGCGCCACGGAGTGCCGCTGTGACTGCAGTGCCATTAGGCAGGCAAACGTCTTCTCTGAGAGCCCAGTTCCTAATGCTTTAGAGGAAGCTGCGAGATCCCAACTCCAGAAGTCAAATGACAGGTTAAACAAATGAAACGTTATTTGTGCTTCTCACTAGTGACTCAAAGCCTAAGTTTAATACAATATAGTATCAGTTGTGAATCAGTGATATTTCTGTTCACTTTAGAGATGCTGATATATCTATTATCCCAAGCTCCTGACAATAACTTAGTTTCATCTTTCCAACAATATTCAGATTTAGGTAGAAAATTTCTTCCATAAGGCTATCAAACTCCATCTGAAAAAAAAAAATTAGAAAATCATAGATCCTTGCTCCTCAGCTGTTCTTCAATACACACTTTCTTTTCTGTGCAGCTTAGCAGGCTATTTCAACTGTTTCCATTCTTCACACTTTAATTCCATCCTAATGTGCTGATGGATTAGATTTCTTGTTTTCTGCTGTTAGCCATGTCCTGTTACCTTTCAGTAAGGCCCCTTGTAATTGACCAGAATACATTTAGTTGGAGTTGATTTCTATGCTTGTATGTTGTCCTTTTTTAAATGCAAATTTTGTTAAATGAAACTTCATGTTTACTCACCATCTTCTTTCCAGTCTTGAGATACATTTTCCAAAATGTGAATGGTACTTAAGGAAATGATGGTATTAAACATGCCTTTTAAATACCAGCTTCCAGTGCCCGTTTACTGATAATAGAGTTGTACAATTATTATTAAAACTTATTTGAAAAATTACCTTCCTTAGGAGACAGAGTGACAGATATAGAGTCCTTCCAGATCTCATGAATTGGTCTTCTAGTGTACACAGTGCTCCAAGCAGTCATATTTACATTAACAGCCTTAGCATCAGACTGTAAGTTTGCAAGAATCAGAATTAGATTGAGATCTTTGCCAACTTCTAAAAGGCCATCCACCTTGAACTTCCCTGAGATATCAGGCTTTTGATCAGTTTCCTGAGGTGTTGGTGCTGTAGGATCAAATTTGTCCTCAAGTCCCAGCTTCTTACGGGCTTTTTTAAAAATATCTCTTTCTTTTCTAGAGCCTGTCAGAGAGAACCATGAAAATTATCCTCAACAGTTAACATGCATCTCTTATTGTACGTGACTGTCAGAGACAAGCCAGCAGAACATAGCGACTCTGCTTATAGATGAACAGAGCCTCAGTTTTCCACAGCCACGCCTGACTTTCTGCATCTGTACTCAGTAATGTCACTGCCCTTCTATGGCATTTTTTCTAACACAAAAATCATAAGTCCAGAGTTTCTCACTCTTCTTATTCCTATCCCTTTTTGTGGTTGTAATATTTAGAAATACAAATTCTAACTAATACAGATAAGGCCCCTAATATAAGGGACGGCTGACAGCACCATGTGGTGGGGTGACTCTGGCTAGCAGCCAAGCAGCCCCCCAGCCTCTCACTCCCAGTTCCTGCAGGACGGTAAAAAACAGAAGGAAGGTGAGAAGACTCATGGGTCAGGGTAATAATGGCAGTTCAACAAGGTAAGCAAAACCTGCGCACGAACAGCACAAAAGAGATGTGCGTTCACATCAGCAGGCAGACGGCTGGCCGCTTCCTGCAAGGCGGGGCCTCAACGCGTGTAGCGGTTGCTTGGGAATGCATACGCCAAAACCAGAAACGTCCCTCGCCCCTTTCCCCTGCCTTTTGCTGAGCTTTTATTGCTGACCACAAAGTCACAGAATCATAGAATCATTTGGGATGGAAAAGACCTTTAAGATCATCGAGTCCCACCATGAAGCTGACATTGCCAAGTCCACCCAACACTGCCACGGTGTGCAATATCCATTTGGTCAGTTTGTAATTTTTGGTCAGATTGTAATTTTTTTCTCTGCATTATCAGACTCGAAAGTCTGATGAGTTTACATGCTGTTTGACTGCTTGAAAGAGTAGCTTTTCTTGGGCCTAAGTGTTGATTTAGCTTATGTGTCTGTAATAGGCCTTTTGTCCAGCTGTCGAATCGCCAGGCTGTGGGCTCTCCCGGAGCAGCGGCAGCAGTGTACATGAGCAGCAGGCGGGCAGAATGGCCAATGCTTTTCTCGGAGACACTTGGACTTGCCATATTTAGGTCCCACAAAGCGGGTCCATATTAGAAAGGGCAAGGCAGTATATTTTACTCTTTGCCTTCTCCTCCCTTTTCTGTTAGAGCTGAATAAACCAAGTATAAGTTTTACTCCTACCTTGTAGATGCCCAAAGTTGCCTACTAGGAGACTCATATTCTGAAGTTTATATGCCTTTTGGAATGAAGGAGCTATGTAACCAGGAGAACCAGTGTTTTTATTTACCTTCTTCATATTTATAATCATTGGTGATATCCACACGATCATCTCTACCAACTGCCTTTGTGCTGATGAATTGGCCAATTGTGGTAGACTTGGAGAATATCAATGTTTTCTTTCCAGTTGTGAGGTCATAATTCCAGTACATACAGTCAGCATTCACTTCTGCAAATACGAATGGACAGTCGTAGTCCAGATCTACATCTCCTTCTTTGATGGCGTTCCGTGAGGCAGGACCACACTGATAAATTCCTACGGCATCAAGAAAAAATAATTTAGACCTCATCAGCTCTTTGACGTTAAGCAGGTTACTAGACAGATCTTTATCAATGACTCCCAAATTGCCTAGTGCTCTTGTCCCACTCTAGCCCTTTTTTCCACACAGCCCCTCATACCAGGCCGATTGTCAATGTATCTTTTGCATTTTCTGAAGGTACACTTTATTTATTTTACACTATCCCTTGATTTTCAATAGCTCTGGATACCTACATTGGAAATAAAAGAATTGCCGCAAAAGACTGCTCCTGGAAATCTAGTTTTGTTTCTTGGCATCTGCAGCTTATCTGAGGCTTTTCTAATACGATGAAGTATTTTCTTCTGCCACTCTATTTCTGAGCAGGATGAAAAAGTACTTTTACAATAGTTTTACTTTTTTTCCCCTCTCTCTGAAAATGGCTGACTTTATAATTTTTTAACATTATTCCTGAAATAAAATCTGTGTACCTCCACTTTCTTCTTGGGGAGTTGCATCCAGAACTTGCCATCCACTATATGAGGGGCCCAAGTCACTGCGGGAAAACCAGCTTTCATTCCAGACATGGAAATTCCTGCATGCAGGAGTGAACAAAGTGAGCTACTGTTACGTGTTTCTAAATTCCTTATATCCAGTAATCAGCCATGTTAGTTAAATGCATTGAACGCCTCAATTTGAATAGGTTCTTACCTGAGACTGACCATTTTCGCTCTGATACTGACTATATTATCTAGGTGGGAGCTGAGGTTTGCATTGTGGAACAGACATAAATGCTCAAGGATAGAAAGCAGATTTGTAAAATAATATTTTTCTGGTTTTCTCCAGAAGTTTTGAGCGCGTGCACTTCCTTAGTTTTAGCTGTTTACCTTATAGCACAATGCTACAGTTATCGCTTGTATTTAGAATGGGTCCAGAACAAGCAGGGGAGTAAAGAAGGCAACAAGTGAAGCACTGCATCTATTCTTTGCTGAATGCAGGCTTGTCTGAATTGCGTTTGATGCTTAATAGTGGCAACAGTTGAACTATTTTCACTGCAAATGATGTCTCTGCAAAAAACGAGAAAAGGCAGGGAAGCTGGTTCTGTTGAACTTTTACAGTTTAACGTGATCTGGTTTTGAAGAATCATTCCAAATTAAGTCAAGTCTCACTGTTTGATATTTCCAGTGTAATATCACAGATTTTCAGTCATCTGTGGCATCGTGACTGTAACTTTGCCTGCCCTGGCTTCAATTTGCTGTTGTAACTCACATCATCATTCTCTGTGAGAAAGAGCCAAATTACCGACTTTTGTAGTATTCTGCAGTATTTTTTAATTGCTCCTGTGTGTGTAGTTGTTTTTAAGGCATTTTTTAAGAAGGTAACAAAGCATTTGTCATTAGAATCTATACTGTGCACCTGAAAACTCTCTAGGCATCAGTAGGTCCCACTATTCAATATCGTAGAGCCTTACCATATGCTGTCAGCCGCCCTGTCCAAGTGATTTCCAGAAGCATCATAAAACTCATCCACACGCAGATTTCCGTCTGCATCGTGGGCAGAGCTGAAGTTCGTAATTGTACGAGTGGGAATCCCCAGACATCTAAGCACTGAAGAGCAAATAGAGAACCATAGTTAGGAAGCAGTATTTCTGGAATATGAAATTTCATATAAGATACTAATATCTTGATAGACTTTCATGTAGGAAGTAGTATTCGTACTTCTTTTAACAGAATCTGCACAGTGTCAGTTATGTGCTTGACATAAAACATACCTGTAGTCAATACAGCTGCAAAAACCCAGCATTGTCCATATCTAACTGGTTTGAATCCTGATTTCTTCCAGTTTTGCAGGATTTCACCACTTCCGGTCCAGCTGCTCGGACTTTTCCCACCCTCATAATTTCCACTCCAGTTTCCTAGCAGCACCCCTTGATCATCATTGGCGTTGACCTGTAAAAACATTAACTAAATTTACGAGGAGATAAATTAACAGTTTACAGCAGATGTAGTAGTGGCAGGGGTTTGGGCAGGAGAAAATCCTTGAATGACATTCTAGTGGATGAAAGTCACTGCTTCATGCAGGTGGCCTTCAGGAAGAAGCCTTAGCTCTTCAGGGAAGTGAAATATGAGTCCTCTTAATAAATGGAGAACGTTTAAACACTGTTTCTCCCATCCAAGCACAGTAGCACCAGGCAAGAAGGGAAACGCCAGTTTTCAGTGAACCTTCCTGACATGAGGTGACAACTTCACCACTCTATGATTGAATGGCATCATGAAAGCATATAATGCGGCTGAACTTTCAGAATGTGCCCGGATCATGATGTAGCGAGCCCTCACCAATTTTACACTGAATTAGGGGAAGTGGCTAGCACATAAAATGGGGCACAGTCACCCTGGAAATCTTGCGTACTGTGTCAACAGAAACCTCATAAAGTTCAGGAAGAAAAGGTGTAGATTTCAGAGCCTGGGACAGAATAACCCTGTGCGTTGGAGCAGGCTGGGAAGCAGCTGGCTGAGCGGCAGCTTGTCTGAAAGGGGAGTTACAGCAAATGCCAGATTGAATTTGAGCCAGCTGTGTGCTCTCATCATAAAGGAAGAGCCCATGCTAGGCTACATTGGGAAAAGTGTGATCAGGAGGTTGAGGGAAGCTGTTAACCCTCTTTAATTGTCCCTAGCAAGGCTGTGCCAGGAATCCTGTCTCTGGTTTCAAGTCCCTCAGTTCAAGAGGATGTTGGGACACTGAAGAGGGCCCAGGAGGGACCACCAACATGGTCAGGGCCCTGGAGCTCACAGTCTACAAGCAGAAGTTGAGAGTGCTTAGCTAGTTCAGTCTGGTTAAGAAGTGGATAAGTGGAATGTAGTAGTAGCTTACAACTACTTGAATGGAATATACTAACTTGTCAGAGTCCAACTTTGTTCTGACAGGTTATATAATGATGCAACAGCAGAAACTTGTAGCTTGGGAAAATTGTATTTGACATAAGAGAAAAATTCCTCACTAAGAGGGTAGCGCAGATCTGGACTCGTCACCCAGAGAGCCCGTGAAGCCTCCATCCGTGGAGATTTTCAAGGCAGTCTGACAAATCCGTGGCAGAGCTGACCTAGTGCCACCATAGTTCCACTTCAAATGGGAGGTTGGGCTAAAGACCTCCAAGGAACTGGTCCTCAGCATGCCACCCCATGTTCTGTACTTTCAGTTTGACTACTGGATATCAAAGTAGTAAGTATCAGAAATACCACAGATGAGATAAATCTAGCAAGCTCAAATCAGATGGCCACCTAGGTGTTTCTCTGCCCCATGTTTCTGGTGCATACGAGCAGTGGCCTAAAATTTTCGGAGAAGTGTCTTTGTGCTTACTATCAATAACTACTTTAAAAGAACAGTTAGTAGTTTGGACTTTTTGAACGTGTTGCTTACCATTGCACTGAGAACACGGCCCAGATATTTGGGGTCATTGCGGTGAGATACATCTGTGGCAGGATCCTGACGATAGTTTAAGCTTCGATCCAGCATGGAAAGGCAAATATTGAGAATATCTCCTTGAAACTGTGTTACAGAAATAAGTTAGTGTTTGGAAACACAGATTACCAAAAATCAGCAGGGCCATGTTAGGTGTTTTTTTTTGTTTGTTTGTTTGAATCACCAAACTAAGCGCTGCAGCTCAACCAGGAATTACCATATAAAAATGCAGTGTCAACAAACTGAAGATTAGAACTCAAAATGCTTTTCAAAGCTTGGGATCTGTGGACTTAAGGCCAGGATTTTGCCTCTGAGCATTGCTACTGTACTTCGCTACCCAGCAGACACTACAGTTTCTGCTGGCTGCACCTCGGAGTCCTAGGTCATATCACTGACTAGCCAATAACAAATCCTCGTATTAATCAGTATAGCAGGGCTTGGCCCAAGTTGTGATTTCAGTATCAGACTCATGCTCTACAGAGGTATATGACTGCGATGAGCTGGAAAAAGCAAACAAGCCCTAGTCATCCAGTTCATATGAAAGCCAGAGCACAAAACACTGTGTGGTGTTTCAGTGCCGCATTTACCTGGCCGAAATTCCATCCAAAGCTGCTGATACGATTTTTATTGCCCGCAAAAATGATGCCAAATTCTTCTAGCACATATTCTTCACACTCAGCCTTGTTAGGCATGAACACGTCATCACCTGAAAAGTCAAAACAGGTATGTACAACCACAGCAGGCAAAATAAAACCAAACCTCAGGAGTCTTGGTCTCCATCAGTAAGAATGCTTCCAGATATCCACCCGTAAGAATGCTTCCAGATATCCACCCTTTGCTGTTCTTGCTGCTATAAACAGATCCTGAAACTTGGGATTTCCTATAATTAGAGAAAGAGGTGGGGAGTGTCTAAGTGAAGACAGAGGTATGACACTGTCAGATCTGGGAGAAGAGGACAGCTGGTAGATATGTGTCTTTCCTTGGTTCTACAGAGACCAGACACATTCTTCTAAACTCGTGCAGAAGTAGGGAAGCTTTGGCAAAAGCAAATCTTAATCTGTTTAAGCAGAACTTAATCTTTTAGGGCAAGGAACTGTCCAGAAAGTACATGATACAGAACTGATTTTATGCACCAGAAGGTCCTAAGAAAGTTAAACCCTTTTCTGACTGTTACATTATGTGGTGAATGTTCAGCCCCTATGTTAAAGAAGTACAGATCAAATGGAGAAGCTGCAAATGCTAATGAAGCTACAAGCAACTTAGTTCTTTCAGAACTAATTTCATACCTGAAGACCAAGGATTAAAGAGCAAAACAAAAGTGCCAAGGCTTGCTGGAGAGGAGGTACCACTCAGAGTACTTTGAACACTCAGCTTGTAACGTCCAATGACAGCATCAGGTGGGCTGGAAATGGAGATGCTCACGGAGTTGGAACTGGTGGACTGTAGAACTGCACTCCAGCTGTCCTTGCTCACTGTGCTGGAGATACCAAATGTAGCCTGGGTCTTAGCCAGCTTTGAGGGTTTTGGACCTTTTAAGGAAAATAAACAACAATTTTTTCCCAAGCTTGCTGAAATACAGATTTATTTGTCAACAAACTCAGCAGAGATGTAATCCTCCCCTCAGACGGATTTGTGCCATATGTTGGAAACTGACCGAAGCTATCATTGCTAGCGAAGACGGGAGCATCAAACGGTTCCATGGCTATGTGAACCAGCATGTTGGCTCTGAGGTATTATCTTGCTGCCCTGACATCAATGCATATCAGGCCAAAAGAATGCCACATGGCAGCATTACTCTTTCTGTGAAAGAAGTTGGGAGCCATACCTGTTTCTGCGATGAATATTAAGTTTTGCTCAGGCTGTTCTGTTCCATTGAAGGAGACAATGAAGGCCTGTCCTCTCCTCACAATCAACTCTTTGCTAGAAAATTTACTTGTGTGGTGATCTCTTGCATTTTCTTTCAGGTGCCAGTTGGTACTTGACCGCGTTGCAGCTATGAAGAAGTGAAAAGAGCAAGAAAACTTGAGGGTCTGTCCAAGGAGGAAGGATCGCAGACGCACTCTCAAGAACTGCATGTTACTTTCTACAGGTAACTAGTACCCATATGAGGTTTCCACCAAATCTAGAAATAATTTATTTGTGAGTTTTGTTTTGTTTTGAGAGACTCCACCTTGCATAGACTGTTAAGAGATTACCTGCATAATTAGATGTAGAATGATTAGTATATCTGGTACTAAAGAAAAATCAGAAAGGCGTCGAAGAGGAGGGAACCCTGAGCAAATTGAATCTTTGTGAGTTCCTTGGGTAAAGAATCTGGCTGAACTCCGTTAATTCTTTCAGGGTGTCATCCATTCCAAGAGATGGTGTTATACTAAGAGAAGCAGAGCCTCACTGCTTCTGGATAAGAAATAAAGAAACCTGACTGAGCTGAGAAACACTTCTGCATTTTAAACCATGACTTGTGATCTCTAGCCCCATTTACATGTCCGATATGACTGAAAGGTGCTATCTTTTGGGGACACCTAAGAAAAATATGTTGATGGACACTGAGCTATCATTTGGCATTGGGAGACATGGCAGAATTGGAGAGGCAACATTACTAAAATCATATATGTGAAATAATATATTGCAGAAAGCTCTTGCATGTGAACTATGGCTTCAATCAGAGGCCAAAGAATAAGCATCTGATATTGGTTTGGCTCTGGCATCAGAGCCCATGGAGTGTTCTCTAGTAGAAGACAGCTTGGTGGTTTAAATTAAGTGCAGAAGTAAGAGAGGTTGTGTTGTTTTTTTTTTTTTTTTTCCCTAAGGACACTGTGTGCTTTTTAAAGATATTTTTATTATTCTCTATTGCCCACTCCCCAAAGAGGGAGAATAGGAAAGAGTAAGAGTGTAGTCCTTAGTAGTGGAACACAGCCACCAAAAAATCACTATTCCATGTTCAACCAGATTTATTAGTGTTAAGATTTTTTTACAGCATGATGTTAAGCTTATCAAGCTTAGGTAAGGCTTGAAATAACTACATTACGAGTCTTAGCAATGTTCAAATCAGGAGAATGTTTTATTACGGTATTGAGATGAGCAGCAAGTACTTTGATTTTTCAAAAACATACTTTAAAAAACATCCTCTGAAACTTAGCAATGAAGCACATCTATTGTAGGACAAGCTGAGGGGTGGGGGAGATTTGTCTTTGGAAAGGTAGGCTGTAAGGTTGGAAAAAGCAGCATGGGACTGTTTATAATAATTACTAAACTGGTCAGTTTGCATATGTATAAATATTAGCATGTAAGCAAAAGATACCCCACTGCAACATACAAACTGCAAAAAAAAATCCCCTAATTTTTTGTATCCTCTCTGCCTTAACTTCAGGTTTCAACCTTCTCTGCTTATTGTAGCCTCCCTCGGTCTTTGCAATGATACCAAGTTCTGCTTTGCTTCTTTCTCTTACGTCAGATTTGCCAGTCTCTCATTTGCACCTGTCTGACAACTTCAAATAGCTGCAGATGTTCCCCTTCTTCCCATTTGCAAAATACATTTTTACATCAGATAATATATGTGTTCTCCCAGATCTCATTCAGATAAACTTGCTTCTGGTATGCGCACCGTAAGTGGAAAAAATGCAATTCCTGGGAAAATCCTTCTCCTAACTCTTGATGGAATAATTTTCTCTTCCTTTTTTTTCTTGGATCAAAACTCCTTAGAGAAGTAGTGATCTTTCAGTGTCCATTACAGATCTGAAGAGAAGGTATGGATGTAAGAAAATAACAAACAGCACCACAGAAGGGGCTTCCCCCTTGCTCACCTTGGCCCATATCTGCTCAGTACGTCCTGTATAAGCAGCTGCTGGAGCTTTCCTCTGAATGGCCTTCTCTGCTTCAGTGGACTCGAGAAATGGCTGGTGCCTTTCACTTCTCTTTAAAACTCTAGATGTAAAGTTGCCTATTTGAAATCTTTCCTGTTGGGGTGGAGCTTGAATGGCCGCCTTTGCCCCCCAGCCTTCATCTCACCAATGGAGCTCAGGGATTAATCTGATTCACTTTTTTCTCTCTTAGTCTCCACATCCCAAGCTCATTTCCTTGGAACTTAACATCTGAAGATTGGACAATATTTATCTCTAATAGTCAGGCCACTTTTTAAGAGTTTTTTCATGTACTTACATCTATAAGAATCTCAGCATTTGGTTGCTTTTCTTTATGTTATAAAGATGAAATTATAGGAATAGCATAGTGCCTTCTTGCACCACACTTATTAATTTTGAATACTTCATGAGCAATGTTTACAGTGACTTTTTCTTTAAATTAATTCACCAAATCCATTATTTTCCTGGACCTGACTTTTTTTTTTTTCCTGCTGCATTGTAGTAATTGCAAAATAATGAGCAAGGTGTTGCCTCTGCCCCACATTTAATCAGGCCAAATTTAAAGAACCAGTTTTTCATTTATCACGTCATTACTGTTTGACAACATTAAATAGACAAAGACTCCGTGCTATGTTTGCATGACATGCTACAGACATGATAGTACCTTTGTTTTCAGCTGGTACACTACTGGTTTTCTATAGGATATCTCTGAACATGCAGCTGGCAATGCCAGTTTGTGCGCAAAAATCTTTCACTTAATTTCAAGGAGAGTTATCTTTGCTTACGTTTTGCAGATGGCTCCACTTTCTGATACTTTCATGAAATGACCTGTACAGTGTGATGGACTCAGTGCGCAGTCCCCAGCACCCTTCTGCCTAATGCCCGTTATGCTGGACTGGCCGCAGCCAGTTGCCTTCCCAAATGGCGTTTTAATTTGCTGGGCTCAGTATTCAGCAGCCCAAATTGTTCTGCTTGGATCATGTTTGGAAATTCTAGAATTGGAACTTGCTCAACCCATTTCACATACAGACATATTTTATTCATATTTCCTATCGAAAGGTGTTACTAGAAGAAAGAGTTTTTATCTGGGTGTAATTCAGATGGCTGCTTTGAATCTCTGTTCATTAGTAATATTTAACTTAGGAGGGACCATAGTTTTATTACATGCAAAGTCCAATCATGTTTTTTAAATTATAAGACTTTAATTCTTACATTTAAAATTTCTTAGAATTTTATTTTAAAATGTTAAGTCCAGACTTTAGAGGCTTCAGATGTTAGGCCATGCTCTCCTGCCCATACTTTTAAATTCTTTTAAATGACATCTTGAATTTTCAGAATAAATTTGCTTTAAGATTTCAGCCTGTCCTTGGATACATAGCAAACCATTTATCTTTGATAGAAAGATTAGTTACTGTTGGAAGAAAATAAAAAGTCAGTGATTATTCACCACATAGCTGCAAACGATTATTTGGTCACACGTTTCACCTTTTTTGTGTGACAGAAATAGTGTGCTGGATGGAATAATTGGTTTTGGTATTTGGGGATATGATAGTACGTTCCAAAAGAAAGGTACAGTCCGTTTATTCTGAAAGGCAGTACAGCAGGGAGAAAAAGTTGCGTCTGTTGCATCAGCTTCCGGCGTTTATTCCCAGCTCCGGCTGAGCTGCCTTGCAGGCCCCTGCGTGCTTTGTTTGTAAAACAGATGGATGATACATACCAGACCTTTGGATTAAAGATTATGGGCGAAGCTTGAGAATGAGGGCTGAATTAATGAGAAATATGAACACTAGTCAGAATACCAGTCAAGCAGAATGCTTCTGACCCAGGCAGCTTCCTGTAAGCCAAGTCATATTTGCAGAGGCTGTATGGTGGTTGTACATGTAAGGATGAAAGCTCTGAGCCATCTTAGTATTTTGTTTCATGTACCCAGAATAAGCAATATCAGAATCATTTTTTGCAAACCAGTTCAGTCATATAACTCATAACATCCTTTTCCAGTGATACCCAGATTTCTTCACTCATTCCAGTAGCTGTGTTAAAGAAGTGAATATATAGGAGGCAGAGTTCAGCACTGAACAGTGAAGGACATCTTTTGTAATAGACTAATTACCCTTAGTATTATTTCTCTCTTTCTTTGCGTTGTGGTTCTCTTCCCTACAAACTGTGTATTAGTTTGCAGTGACACTTGAATTCTGTTACATGTCACCTGTTATTAATTGTGCCTCTGTTTCAGGATGGGAAATAGCCTATGTGCTCCTTTATTCTTTCTGAGCGTAGGTCTTCCTTACATACCCCAAAGCACCGTGCTGCGACCGTGTGGCCGTGACTCACTGGAGACCAGCTCAGTACCCTCAGAAGTTTGGGCCGTTCTGTCTCCCCTCCCATTCCCTCTCTGGACAGCTGAGCAAGGAATTCCATGAGCAAAACCCGCTCCGGCTATTCTCAGTACAGGAAGTCAGGCGATTTTCTACAGCGATACTGTATTTGTAAACCACGTCGGGCCCCTGAAGCAGTGGTACAGACTGAGTCACATCAACACTCCTCAGGACTGGAACTCCCTGAGGTAGGTTAGTCAAGTCCATATGGAAAAGCACCTGGCTGAGGTCTCTTCTGGGCCCTAGAGGCTGTCCAAGACATACTTATTTTCTGTGTGCCTCTTCCATTCACGTGCCCCAAATAGCAGGGACATTTTGAATGGAAGCCTGCAGCCTGAAGCATTCCTGAAGTTCCTCAACAGCCAGACTTTGAGGTAGCCAAACTTGGCACCCACTTGGGCCCTGGGTATTTCACAAGCAAGTACTGACTATGATCAGCGAATACCAGTTTGTCCGTTAAATATTGCTATTGCTTCTTGCAGTGAGAAAATTGTGGTTAAGAAGGATAGACTAGTGTATGACACTTGAAGAGGAAGTTTTTAGGGATCACCTTGCTAAAACGTCTTGGCTAAGTTATTGGCAAATTGTTGCTTAAGAGGAAGTGTTACAATACAGAAACAGTTGGTTTGTGTTTTTTTCCCCATTGCTGTAGATTAAGGTTTTTACTGTCCACTTTACCGCATTGTTCTTTTGTTACAAAAGAAGGATTTTTCTACTGAGTCCAATCTTTCAGCTTGACCTATCAAATTGTGTTTTGCCATTTATTTAAACTCCACTTGGCGAAGGAGATTTATGAGGCAATCAACAGCTTTATGCCCACGGTATGCCCCTTATTCCCTTCCAGCCTGTGTTTGGCTCTTAAAAGGTAAATGTTTAGATGGTATTGCACTTAGCAGGTGTATTGACACAGTCATTAACTGAGCACCATCAGGCCAAGCAAACAGCAGATGCTGTTGAGGGATGCTAGCACAAGTAGATCAGGTCATTAACCTGAATTATTTCAGATGAAAGTATATGGATAAATGCTTGTGTCCTAAGAGTTCATGCAGTGAGTTCTCCTAAAACTGTGAGAGTGGGATAACCGTGCCTCTTTTAACCTTCCCGAGGGGAAAATGATGCCTATCATTTCTGCACTCAAGCCTCTCGTTGTTTTTTATTAATTTCCTGAGTTTTTCAAGCCTGTGTCACATAAAACCAGCACAGCATCAGCTCTATGCCTGGAAGAGGTAAAGTGGCATCATCTGCACCCAGGCCTCATTATACATTTTTACAGAGGTCCCAGCAAGTCAGGTCTAAGCGAGAACATGGCCAACCTTGCTAAAATGTATTGATTCAATATCTTTCCTTCTAAGCCCTCACTGCTGGACATCTGCTTGCTTTGTCTGCATTTTGAAGTGCCTTTGCCTTTCAGACTAATTTTAACAAACACTTAAAATGGCATTGTAGTTTGCTGACTCAGAATTTACAGGAAGGTAGATATCTAGCCCAGAGACTATTCTTGGCAAAATATTCCCATTAACACAAGATTCATTCGTATCTGAACTGCTCTCCGATTCATTAAGTTTCATACTAAAAGATAGTTTGCAGTTTGCCATAACTACTTCTTCTCCATTCACAATTTTATAATATTCAGCTCCAGTATGGTAATAGATACATTATCTTCTTTTCCTGTTTGTGTCTTTGGAAAATTCAGGAAAGAAAAATGCTGAAACAATCTATTAATAATCTCAAATTGTAGTGTACTCCAACAATTCAGAGTCCTTTGCAAAACATTAACATTAACAGCTAACATTATTCAGTTTCCTGTTCCTTATGCACAGACTTTTTTTTACTTACCAGCCATGCGTCCTTGTTCGTCTTTGCCTTGGACTTTGTATTTCTGTGAGCAACTGTAGGCCTATACAATAAGGTTTCAAGTTCTGGTTGTGTGGCAGCATTTATAGAGAAAACTTAAGGCCTCTCCTTATGTCCAAACCAATTATAATTCACATTAGGTGGGTGAGGCAGGTCAGTCATACCAGTGGTCATGTAAACTTCCTAGTGACCATATATTAGCTCATGGGTTTTAACACATTGCACTTATGCAATTCAGGCTATTTATCCAGAGGACTGACTGAGATGCTTAGAAAAGTTGAGCATTTAATTGCATACGTGGAATCCAGAATTTCACATACAATTAATTATGTGTCACTTGGGAAGGGATATTTTTTGAGTCAGTATGAATCAATATATTTTTGCTGTATGATCCACAGATGAGTATTCATGTAATAAAAGCATATATTAATAATAAAATTGTTAGGGTTCCCTCTCTGTACTCATAAGCCTGAAAAAAACCCCAAACTTTTCATTTACCTCATCAGTCCTTTTTTGGGGATCACCACAGTAATGCCTTTGTGTCAGCCTCTCCTTAGAGTTTATGTGAATATAGTAATGGTATCGATGCTGTAAATGTAATGTAAGCT
Organism: Streptopelia decaocto; assembly: GCF_964273445.1. Lineage (NCBI taxonomy): Eukaryota > Metazoa > Chordata > Aves > Columbiformes > Columbidae > Streptopelia > Streptopelia decaocto. The sequence goes on along the minus strand of NW_028117288.1, from coordinate 70,638 downwards.
ACTATTAACTTGAAAAGCACTGAATGCTTAATAGCTCTGAGGAGTGGATCTCAAGCAGTAACTCTCCCTTCATCCTCATAAAATAAAACACTCATTTTGTTGGAGGTACAAATTATAACTGTAATTTTTGCTTCTATCGTGGTTACTCATCTAGTTTCTGACTATAAAGGAAAAACAATAAATGTTAAAATACTTTGATCTGCACATATGTGACATTTTATGGATACAAAGAAAATGAACTTGTTAGCATGATCTCACAAGATTTCTCTTTTCCAGGCTAATTCTTCGTTTTTCCTGTCAGCTCTCTAGCAGTGCGAGCACGGATCTCCCTCCCTCTGTCTCCCCACCTCACCATGCAGGAGCTCTATTTCCTTACACTTACACAGATGTGAATAAGGTATTTTGTCTCATTTTATTATTACTTAATTTCACTTATCTACAGTGAGGAGAAGAGACTGAAGCAATCTCAGGAATGTTGGTACTTATCTTGAAGAACTTGAGGGATGGAAATTTTATAAGATCAGAAATAGGCAAGCAGAATATCTATGTATAAAATTGAGTAAGAGGCACGAGAAAGAGCTGAGAAAATATAGTTGACAACAACTAGTTTGATGTCAATTTCTGGAAAATACTGAAATACATAAACCTGTTAGCATCTACAAGATGATTAACAGCTAGCATGGAGTTGCCAAGAAGTCAGTCAACCCCATCTTATTGTATTTCCTTGACAGATCAGTGCATCAGAGGACAAGTAAAAAGCAGCAGCTATCATACACACTGACCTTAATTTGCAACAAGATCCCACACGGTATTTTCATAAGTACACTTTTGAAACACTGATTATACAAGATTTCTATTAGTTAACTGCATAACTTGTTGTAAAAAACCACGTGCTGCATTCTTTCAGTGATCACTGTCAAACTGGAACGGCATAGTGACTGAAGCACCACTAAAAGCTGCCTTGGATCTTTGATGTTTGTTAAATATGCTCTTTCTGCTGTTAGTAAGACTTCAGCTGAAGTACTGTGCTAGTCCTGGGCTAACCGCAGCTGGATAATGTCAAGAATACAGAGAATGGAAATCTTAAAAAAGTTAGAAGGATCACTTTGTATCAGTCTAAACCAGGCAACTGCAGAGATATGATTATGACTTTTTAAAAAGGTGAAGAGTGATTATAGAAAGAGGAGGCCAGTTGACTAAAGATGCTGAAGTGAAGCATAAAGTAAAAATGTTGGCAGTGAAGAAAAGTACTCAGCTAGACCCTCTGGGTGTGTTGTAAAAATGTTAATATTTTTTTCCATGGAGATTAAGAATGAAGCGAATGCACATTTGTCAGAGATAATAGATACGTGTGTAGTTGAGCTGTCCTTGAGGAATTTATTTTGATGTCAAAGATGTGATGGTGACATTTTTTCCCCCTGTTGTGTACTCTTGATACTTGGTGCTGACCTGTATGATGTAGAGAGGCCTTAGCAGGGAAACCAAGTTTTCTCGTTCCACTGCTGATTGAATCTCGCTTGCCTTGCTGTTGCTTTGTGGCAGTGACTGACTTGCCCATAGTCAATAGCCTTCACATAGCGTCCTATGGTGACGGGTTACCGAGTTCCTGACTAATACGGCGCACAAGCCTGCAGACTTCTTGCATGTCACGTTCATCTTAAGAACTGCTTATTTCAAAGAAATAATAGAATGTTTTGCATGGAAGCAGAGGAATGTTAACGCTGTATCTGTCCAGTATTACATCAGTTCAGGTTCCTGTTTGTGCCAGTACAAGCCAGTTCACAAGAATCACCAGCAAGCCCCACAGCAGCCTTTCCTGAGCATCTGGTGTAGGGAAAATCTGTTCTACCGTCAGTCACTGGAGTACTCGCTCCCCAAAAGAAGGAATTTACATAGGTGACCTGAAAATAATAATGTATTTTTCTTGTGCAAAGAACAGCTGCCTCCTTTTCAGAATACATTATTTTTTTTCCCGGTACCTTAGAGTGATTAGTTTCACACGCTAATTGTGAGTTGTGTAAATAATGTGCTAAACATTTCCTTTCCTCATTTAAGATCCACTAGTTCTTACATTGTGGGTTAAAAAGTACCCATGCTTCCGCTTCACTTTATTTTTCGGTGCTTTGTATTCCTCTATAATATCATGTCTTATGATACGATTTTGTAATACTCCAAATTTTAAAATGTCAGACCTTTCAGTCTCTTTGCATGCTGATATCTTAGTTTGAATATGTCATGCATTTCTGAAACTAATTCAATTTATTCTGTATACTTTTTGATATAAAGGAAAAAGAGCCAAACGGTGCAGCAGGGAGAGTGCCATCAACAAAATGGTGACAATGATTTTTCGTATTTCCCGATCTGTTATTTATTAACGCAATTTTTGTTTGCTTTTTTGTTTGTTAGATAAACATCTGCTTAGCTCATCCCACGAGACTGCATTTGTTCATCCTGTGCAAAGGAACAGTGTCATAAAGAGATACAAAATAACAGGACCCTGGAAAATATCTTTATCTGTGTAGATGGATAAAAACGGGCATATTGGAAATGTTGCAAAGAGACGCTGCAGAACAATCTGATGAGTGGAATCCGTAAGAAGAAAGAATAGGACTGGAATGTATGAAATGAACTTGCAAGGGTCTTGTAAATAGCATGCTCAGTGAGCTGATAACCACAAGGAAAATGCTGCAACAGATGTAAAGGCAAGCAGAATCAATAATTTGAGATGGAAGAGAATATTATTATTAGAAAGAAACCAACAAGCGTGGAAGACTAAGAAGCAGAATTAAGGAGACTGGGTATTGTGATGGAGCACAGTGGGAAGTGGATAGCAATATGAAAAATTAATACATCTGAGACAAAAGAGAATAGAAGAATTAAAGATGGAAAGTTAGGCAGAAGTACAGCTAAGGGGAAGAGGAAAACCACACCTTCTGATATTTTTTTCATGGAAGAAGTATTCCCCTACAAGAGGAAAAAATGTGACAGAAATGAAGGAAACAAGAGCTGAGCCAAAGATGGAGAAAACTCAACCGGAATGATGGTCAGGTATTCATTGAAGTGCAAGAAGAGTAGAGCTGAGGAAGGGGGGAGAATGAAGTTTGAGGAAATACCATCAAGTGACAGCAGGAGGAGGTATTGGGGGCATCTCTAGCCTGGGAACGATTGGCAGGGGTAGAGTAAGAGAGAGAGAAAAGATCTGGGACAAAGGAAATGGAAGTTTTAAGAGAATCAAAGACCGAATCAAGCAAGCAAGAAAAGTGATGACATGGTGAGTAAAAAAGTACATCATCAGCATGTATATAAATACTGTATTTCAATTCCTGTACTGAGATCCAACATGCTCTCTAAAATAGAATTAATAAGACCTAGCATAAGAAATCTCACGTGCCTCTAGCTTTTTTATGCTTTCCAGTTACATCTGCTGGCCTAATAAGTGACTGTTTCACCCTGCGAATCTTGTTTGTTGTGTGACCTTGGACCATTACTGCTACAGCAGCAGTGCCACTAGGATGGCATTGGTATTTTGGCAATGCTGCATTTGTCCTAAGAATTTAAAACAGTACTTCACCTGGAACTACGTTCTTGCATCTCTGTCCACAAATCCTTTGACTCATAGCTAGAGGTTTACTCCTTTTAGCAGGAAATCATGTAGCACTATACACTGTGGCTGTGCATAACTAGGATGTTCTAGGTAATGTTCCACAACTTGCCAGCTCCTTTGGCAGCTGACTGATGAGAGCTGGACTTCAGGTCCAGCTCTAATGGTCGGAAGAGTAGGAAACTGACAGGGACAAGGGTCAGGGGACAAGGGACAGGGGACAAGGGACAAGGGTCAGGGGCTGCTGGGGAAGCAGCAAGATGTCTTCCCTTTTTTTTTTCTTTTTCTTTAGTGCCGGAGTGCGCGAACGTCCCAACAGTCGTCAGAGCGGCAGGCAGGACACGCCGCTGCGGGAGAAGGGGACGCCTGTCCCCGGCGCGGTGGTTACCGCCCTGTCACACCGGCCGTCCCTCTTCTCCTGCGCGCTCCCCGCAGCTCTGCCGTTTGTCCCTTTCCTTATTCTGTTTTCTCACGGCAGAGGCAGACAGGCGCTTAGAAGGACTGCAGCTAGATAGTTAGGAGTTCACTGTCTATTCCGTAGTGGATGACTGTGTCTGACGCTGTCTCTGAAAGAATTCTTTGGAATCTGTGAGTGCCAAGGAGCAGGTCCTGCCCACAGTATACTGTGCTACAAGCACCGTATCATAGTTTTGAGAAGCTTTTTCTCCCCAGTCACTGGCGTAGCATTACCCTAAACCAACCAAATCCGTTCTGCAGAATCTAGCGCTGTACGCAGGTGCTGCCTCTGTAGTGCATCTTTACTCACAGCCACACAACTTTTCTCAGTTTCAAATCAGACTGAAGAAATTTCTGGCCACCAATATGGCATCTTTGCTTTGAGGCCATCCTGTGCTTGTTTGGAGTTCCTCCAGCAATAAAGCATCCAGTCAGTTGGGAATGTATGACTATTAGTAAAACAGAGCATATAATCCATTCATTTCCCAAATGACTTAATCTAGGAGTCTGACTGGCTTCAAGAGAGCGAACAAGATTTGGGGAGAGACTGGCGAGCAAGAAACACAATCATCAAATCAAGGGGCTTTCTCAGGATTACTTCCAAGGCACTAGATCAGCCTGTATTTGCATTTTAGAGAGTTAAGCGAGTCTCACTGCAGATTTAAAGAAGCCTTAAAACGTGAAAGAAGCTGCCTTGTTTGTTTCTTTTTATAGATGAGGCAAATGAAACTTCTCTGGCTGTGTGAGAGGGCAGGTGCTTTCCACTGTGACAGGATGGTAGCTGCTGTCATTTGTAACCCAAAGTGGTTCAACAGTATGAACTTATTGTTTTGTACAGGATTTACTTTTGAAAATCTGAAGCCACTTTTAACTCTTTCAAGGGGAAGGGACGTAGGTGTAACATGTTCTTATTTGCAGACATTATGGGTTTGATACTGTCCATTTTGTGTCCCTGGAAACATAATAATTTAGTAGCAAGGACATCCATAACACCCTCAACTTCCCTTGAACACTTAAAAAAAAAATTCTTTTGAAGTAGTATCTGTAGTGAACAGTGATATGCCAAGTCTGACCCAGCACATACTGTCAGCCCTTTGTCCTATTTAATGATGGCTTTTATGACAGAAATATTGGAATAATATTTCCCTTTGGAAATTGTTTCAAGCAAATAACCTCCTAATAAATGATGCTGTGGCAATTTATCCTTTGTGTTTAGCAGAATAACCATTGGCATGACTCAGTGGCTACACAGGGAAAGAACGGGTCACTATTACAAAATATCCGTCAATTTTTAAACTACTGTTGGTATTAACAATACCAACCCTGAGTATTGCAAATGATTCTGCAATTGATTCTGGCTTTTTTCTTCCCATTCAGTTTAAAATATCCAGTAGTATTCTGAGAAGCCATGAAATCTGCAGGTCTTTTTAAACTGCAGTTAATGTTTTGCATCTGAAAACTGTTTTCTAAGCCTTGACATATCCAGGTAAACAGAAATGTACATTTTACTGGCCCTGCCTCTGTTTGGGTTGCTCATATTAGCACAGTTGTGCATGTGTCACTGTACAAAAATGTTTAGGACATTTCCTAACTTCTTGTAACAGTTATTTCTTCTTTCTGAACTGTGAAATAAGAAGTTACTGCTGTAATAGCAGAAACTGGAAGTGTGTCAAGTCTCTTCCTTTGGGCAAAAGGGTGAAAAAAGTGTTGCCTCAAAAAGGCAAGCTATTTCAAGCTTGCTGTGTCCTCACTTCTCTTAATAGCTCACTCTCCTTTACATCCTTCTGTAACCACACTCTATCAGGTTTTATTTAAATTTTTAAATAATCAGTTGGGAGCAGCTACTGATGTAAAATGAATACAGCAAAGGTAAATGTGAGACTGTGTAGAAGGGGAAGGTGATTTTATTTTAAACAAAACTGAGTTAAGTTGCTCATGCTCATTCTCTTATGGATTTCGTTCAGTCACTCTTTCATACTTGTTTTCCGTACTCAAATTTTTACGAAGATGAAGATGTGTATGTCTGGCTAGCCCACCCAGCACTATTTGTGGTGAAACAGGGGACAAAGCGTGCCAGATTAGAAATCATCATCATGGTTCCCCTTCAGGGACCCAGGTTTGTGAGTCATTAAGCAGCGTTGTTGATTGACTGCCTGTCTTCTCGTCTCCTCTGAGCAGTCTGTCTTTAGTTGTAGGCTGTCCTTTGTTATCCCGGTCTGTGTGTTTCAGGACTCTGACCGTGCTGTCAGGTCACACCATTCTTTTTTATTTTTTATTTTTTTTTTAAATCTTCCTGTCATTTCTTCTGGTGCTTTTATACATATCTTTCTGCATGTATTTTATTCATTTCAACCTTAACTTCAACCTTCAGGTGACCCAAATGAGCTAGACAAGGGAAGTATAGCGTCTCAAACAGGTGACAAGCTATAGCAAAGATCCTGGGCTAAGTACTGTACTTGTCACACTGAAATTATATTCGGAGGGACTCTCGTGCTGGCCATTCTGACAGAATAGCGTTCCTTACCAATGGAAGTCCGTCGGTGTAAACTAACTTGTTAAGGCATGAAGGGTACTTGTTTTTTTTGTGACCATGTAGTCATCAAACTCAATCTTATGAACACATCTGGACGGAGGACAGCGAGGTGAACCTGCTGGAATGACTTTAAGTATATCAGTGCTGTTTCTGATACTAATGCTTCATTGAGCATTACCTAATAATAACGACAGTGCTATACAAGCTTTTGTAAGAGGAGTTCCTCAATTTAGGTGCCACTAGCTTTGTGTCAGAGCGTTGACATTGTTCTTTCACCTACAGAACTGGTTTTGGTTGAACAATGGCCTACGGTTCCTGGAAGCTCATTAAATGTTATCCATCTTGTAGGTAAAGATTGAGAGAACTAGGGGTTAAGCATGTTTATATGAGGATTTGAGAAAGAAGAGTGAATAGTATAATAATATTGAACCTGAATAAAACAAATTTTTATGGAAGATGTTGCAGGTGAGTATAAGCTTATGCTCCTACCTGTCTAACAACCAAAGTTTAACTGCTCTATTTAATGTTTCCAAAATTTTAACCCTGTAGTGCATGATGGTGAGTGATGTATTAGGACCTTTCCTTTGAGGGAAACAAAACAGAAAAAAAACCACCACCACAGTGCGTACATTTCCCAGCATCTCAGATGAAATGAAGCAAAGTTTATTTGTTTTAGAGATGGAGCCAATGACAAGTGCTAAAAGGTAACAGGCAGAGTATCTCTGAATGGGTTTAGCAGACCGCTGACATCTTCCTACAGAAGGAAGCATCCCAGCCTGGTTAACTAAGGTAACTATTGATAACAATTGTTCATGATTTCTGGCTCCCACTTGTACCCTGTTGCTATTGTTAACTGCATCTTGCTTAGCTTTGCTTCAGGTGGTTCTGCTTGTTATCTTATGTGAATATGTTAAAACAGATGCCATGCTAAGTTTTCAGATTGTCATGGCTGAAGTTGAAGACACCAGACAAATATACACAAACTAAAGTAATAAACAGATCCACTTGCAAGCTACCTCTATCTCCAAAGAAGAGATTCTAAGTTTCTCCTGGTGATTAGGAGAATAGCTTACCAGCTTGTACTGCAAAGTCCGTATATGTTAACACAAAGTATGATACAGACACGTATTTGCGTGTGATCTTTTAAAAGCTACAAGGCACCAAGTTTTATTTTCCTAGGTAGATGGTTGTCAAGTGACCGAGGCTACGGAAGAGGAAGTGGGAGAGCTATCTAAATTATAAAGTTGAGAGATCAATTTCAGTAAGGCTCAATTAGTGCTAACCCAAAAATTGTAGTTGGGGAAATGGGAAGACAGATGGAAGAAAGATTAAAACTTTATGTGTAATAAAAATCTTCTCAGCTCCAATTTAAAGTAGCTTTAGGAGAAGTTAATGTTTTGCAGCAGTGCTGCTTTCGCTGAATTTAAACAAGCAGTTGTAAAAAACTCCCACCTTAAACTTCCTGGGACAAGGAAAGCCTTTCACAACAAGGATTTTCACATTCACTGCTACCATGAGAGTGGCAACAAAGCTCAGAACCAAATAGAGTCAAAACATTAGTGGGGTTTTTTTTGGAAAAAAAAGAGGAAAAAAAAGGAATCTCTGAATAGTGGCTGTTTATAAATGCAGGTACTAAAAAGTTCCCAGGCGGTAGTGATTCCCAACAGAACATTAAAAGATTTAGATGTAAAATAAAATTAGAAAACAGTGAGTGATGTCTGTCTAAATTTAGCCACAGCTTTTTTGGGGTTGTGCAAGTGCATGACCGGTATTAATTACCTCTGAGTTAAAATAAAAAGACAGCAAACTACGTGTGATTTAACAACAGTTAATTTTAATTTTTCAGAGCGATAGCCAGTCTGATTTCTCGCTCCAAGGGCGTGGCCTGAGAAAACCACTCCCCCAACTCCACCCCGCCCAAGCCAGGCTGTGCCCTCGAGGGGCGTGTCCCATGCAGGCCCCCTCCGCTTTCACCGCGCCACCCCCCCCAGCAGCATGACACACTGAGGGCACGTCCCATCAGAGCATGTGCTGTACAGACCCCGCAACTGATGTGCGTAGGCAGCCAATCAGGTTGCCGGAGGGGCGGGCGTTGGGTGTGTCCGTACTGTGCATGCCCGAATTGCGCAGTCCTCAGTCAGGTCCGACCCTGAGGCGGGCACCTGGGCGCGGACCGTGGAAGGCGTATCCAATAGGAGGACGGCGCTGTGGGGTGGAAAGCAGCCAATCAGAGCGCGCCGACTCAATCCCGTTTGAACAGCTGCCTCCCTGGCCAACGCGTCCGTGGTGTCTCGGCGCGGGTAGCGGGAGTTAACGGGGAAACGGGGGTCGGGGCGAGGGAAGGGAGGCTGTGGAGCGCTCATTTTGGCCTCTCCGTCCCTTTTGCCTCTCCCTCTCTCTGTGTCACCTCGTCTGGCTCCCTGTCACTGTCTTTCTCTGAAAAGCTGACTTGCTCTTTGCCCTCCTTTTTTGTGGAATCATAGGCTCATTCTGCTTGGAAAAGACATGTGCAATTTTAAATTTGGTGTTGACTTCTAGGGTTCTTTTTCCCCATTAGTGTAAATCGATGGCATGTTGTCCTGTGGCTCAATCCCCGTTCTGTTCTGTGGAGTCTTCAATTTAGGATGTTCAGGTAAGAAAGTTTGTCCTTCCAAAAAAGGAGCAGTCATTGGTAGGACTGAGAGAGGCTTGTGTGAAAAATGCAGTTGTGATTTGTGCTGAGATGTTTAATGTTTACAGATATAACCAAATGAGGCACAGGCTCTGAACCTGGAAAAAGGTGGTTAAGTTCTATGTAAAAAGTTATGAAACTTGCTTATGAAGAGGGAACTAACATTTTAAGGGTTAACTAAACATATAATGGTGCCTGCTAACAAACTAACACTTTGAGGCTTAGTCGCACAATAAATGCTTAGTTTAGAGCTTTATGTTAAGAAGAACAGAACCCCATTGAATGCCAAGATAAGAAGTTTTATGGCACCTAGCTGTAAACTTGAGGAGACAAGATAACGAAGATTTACAGCAAAAGGGGATGCCAGTCTGGTTTCAATTGACTTGGCAGCTTGGGTGCCAGTCAATTCAACATAATGAGCCAAAGGTAAAAAGTTCACTGTGATGAAGCTGAAGAAGCCTTCATCCAAAGACCCCCAAAGACCCCTCCTCAAATTCACCAAGTGGCACTGCGCAGGCGCAACAGGGGAGGGTCTATGGAAATGGTTATCTGAGACTCATTTTAATCAGAAGCGGGGAAAGGTTATGAATATGTATAGGCGTTCTTGGGGTCATTATGAATATGTAATACCTTACTGTATTTAAGCACACTTCTTATTGTTTAAAGGTGTGCGTGTTGGGCGGAGCGAATCCCCCGCGCACCCAGTGCTGTTTTGCTTATGCTCTAATGAACACGTGTTTAAGGAATACAAGGAATTGGATTAAACGTTATTTATCCATAGAAAAAGCGTAAGTTATTTATTTCACTTGTAAGTGCATGATCAGAATTGAAGCCAAATTGCACTTCACATTGCTGCTGTCGGTCTTGGCTTTCACTGGTTTCCCCACGGCTGCCTAGTGTTTGGGAGCTTGGAGTGGGTATGTTTTTTCCCCCAGGAGTTCAGGAGGGACCCAGGAGTTCAGGAGGGGACCCAGGAGTTCTGGGGGGCAGAAATGACATTTGTCCCGCGGCTCTCTGTGTGCTTTTTTGTTTTGTTGCGTTTGTTTTTTTTGTTTTTTTGGGTTTTTTTCGGGATTCCCGCGACACGCGGCGCGACTACTAGCCCGGGGCTGCTGCGGCGGGTCTCAGTGCCGCCGTCCTGTGGACAAAGCGCGGTACTGCACCCGGCCGCCCCAATGCGGTGCCGCGGCGCGCCTCAGTGCTGCCACCCTGTGGCGAAACTCGGGTACTGCAGCGCACGGCCAGGGGCCAGAGACGCTGTTTGACCCGCAGGCTTCGCAGTCAGGTCTCTGCGTGTCAGTGTCCGTCCCCGCGACGGGGGTCAGGTCCCCGTTTGTGTGCAAACAACATCCCTCGCTCGATGGCTCCTTAGAAGGGTTAATCCCAATCCTCGTTCTTTTGGCAGCGGTGGATCTGTGACCTCGCGGGAAGCCCAGGCTGCTGCATAGAGCTTGTCGGGAGCGGGAGCTGCGGAGGCGGGGCCTCGACGAGCCAGAGCTGCGGCAGATGGACGGGGCGCGCTGCCCGGGGGCTGCGTCAGGTGGAGCAGAAGTGACCTGCGGCGGCAACGAGCGGGAGCCGCTCGGAGCTGGAGCGGCCGTTGGCCGGGCTGTCCCCGGGGAGGTGAGCGTGGGGAGCCCGGCCTCTCTCTCCCTCAGGGATTAAACCTGCGCCCGTCCATGCCCTTCCCGGGGGCAGCGGCGAGGCGGGGTCCCCGGCTCTCCTGGGGCGGCCCCGCTGCGATGGGGGCACGGGCGAGGCGGCAGCGCCTCCTCGATGCTGGGGGGTGGAGGGGAGAGAGACCTGCCGGCCGGAGCTGCGGGGTGCGCAGCCCCTCGGGCAGGGTGCTCCCGGTCTCTTGGCCGCAGGCTGGGGGTGGCAGACGGGTTCAGGTGCTTTGGCCTGTTTTTTTGCCAGCGTCGCCTTCTCCGTGCCGTGAAGAAAATCCCGCGCGGTTGATTCCGCTCGCTGCTCAGGAGATTCCGCGTCTGGGGCCGTGGACTGGGGAAGAACGTTTGCAAGTTGGAGGACGCTACAAGATATTCCACGTGGAAACCGGAGAAGAGGCAAATTGGCTGCCAGTGGAGTTGTGTTCCATGCAGTCTTCAGTTTAGGACGTTCAGTTTGTCCTTCCAGAAAAGGAGCAGTCATTGGTAGAACTGAGAGAGGCTTTGAAGTGCATGATCAGAATTGAAGCCAGATTGCACTTGCCGTTGCTGCTGTCGGTCTTGGCTTTCACTGGTTTCCCCACGGCTGCCTAGTGTTTGGGAGCTCGGAGTGGGCATGTTTTTTCCCCAAAGAGAGGCCGTGCTTAAAAATGAATTTGTTTCCTCAGAGAAGTGCAAGTCCGTGTGTGTAAGACAGACAAAAACCCCAGCCTGGTCAAGTTCTGAGTGTGCGTCTGTCAGACGGCTGCTTTATGTTGACGAGTTCACAGCTGTGCAATTGTAATGGCGAAGGGCAATGCAAGACGGAAGGGCTTTTTCTGCTGTGGGGACCCACCCGCCCCGGGGACCCACCCGCCCCCCTTTCAGCGTAAAGCAGAGGAACGCGGTTTGTTGTTTCCTTTTAAACGCGGCTGCTGGAAGCCGCGCGACCAAAGGGCGTGGGGGTCCCGGCAGAGCAGGCGGGTGAGGATCCAGAGCGAGCCAATCAGATGGCTCGGGAGGGCTGGGGGGGCGGAACGCTGATAGGCGGGGAGAATGGCAAGTGATGTGCGTAGGCAGCCAATCAGGTTGCCGGAGGGGCGGGCGTTGAAGTGTCCGCATTGCGCATGCCCAAATTGCGCAGTCCTCAGTCAGGTCCGACCCTGAGGCGGGCACCTGGGCGCGGACCGCGGGAAGGCGCATCCAATAGGAGGACGGCGCTGTGGGGTGGAAAGCAGCCAATCAGAGCGCGCCGACTCAATCCCGTTTGAACAGCTGCCTGCCTGGCCAACGCGTCCGTGGTGTCTCGGGGCGGGTAGCGGGAGTTAACGGGGAAACGGGGGTCGGGGCGAGGGAGGGGAGGCTGTGGAGCGCTCATTTTGGCCTCTCCATCCCGTTTGCCTGTCTCTCCCTCTTTCTGTGTCACCTCGTCTGGCTCCCTGTCACTGTCTTTCTCTGAAAAGCTGACTTGCTCTTTGCCCTCCTTTTTTGTGGAATCATAGGCTCATTCTGCTTGGAAAAGACACGTGCAATTTTAAATTTGGTGTTGACTTCTAGGGTTCTTTTTCCCCATTAGTGTAAATCGATGGCACGTTGTCCTGTGGCTCAATCCCCGTTCTGTTCTGTGGAGTCTTCAATTTAGGATGTTCAGGTAAGAAAGTTTGTCCTTCCAAAAAAGGAGCAGTCATTGGTAGGACTGAGAGAGGCTTTGAAGTGCACGATCAGAATTGAAGCCAGATTGCACTTCACGTTTTTGCTGTCGGTCTTGGCTTTCACTGGTTTCCCCACGGATGCGTAGTGTTTGGGAGCTCAGAGTGGGCATGTTTTTTCCCCAAGGAGAAGCTGTGCAGAGCGGGCCAATCAGATGGCGCGGGAGGGCTGGAGGGCTGGAGGGACGAGGCGCTGGTTGGCTGCCTAGGCACGTCAGTTGCCACTCTGTCCGCCTATCAAGTTGCTGGAGGGGCGGGCGTTGAGGGCTCCGTACTGCGCATGCTCCAAAGAGCGAGCGCTGATAGGCGGAGAGAATGGTGACTGGCTTGTCACCGATAGCCAATGAGAATGCCGAAGAGGCGGGCGTTGCGGTCTCCCTACTGCGAGCGCTGATAGCCGGCGATCGGTGGCGGGGGGGGGGGGGGGTAACCGGAAGCAAACGGGAATGGGGTTCAGTGCCCGGGGAGCCCGGCGGGAGAGCGCGACGGGAACGGAGCGGAGCGGCGGAAGAGGCGGCAGGTGAGTGCGGCCGCGGCCACGGTGAACGTGCCGTTGGAACGGCGGGAGCGGGATGGGCTCCGTTTTCCCCCCCGCCCTTACGGCCGAGCTGGTGAAGCTGGTGGGAGGTGTGCGACCCTGAGGGCAGGTGCGCTGAAGGCTTGCGGTCTGGGGCCGTTTCTCCCTCCGGCGCAGCGCCCGTGCCTGGTCCGGCAGTCCCTCCGGGAGCGGCGCAGCCCCCGTTAGTGGGGGCACGTTTAAAAGCGGAGCTGAGGCGCGGTTGCAGGCTCGGTGGTGGGGCGCCGCTTCGGCGGGAGCTCGGGGCGAGGCGCGGCGGGTTCTGTATCCTGTAGGCGCGGCTTTCGTGCCGCGGCTCTCTGTGTGCTTTTTTGTTTTGTTGCGTTTGTTTTTTGGTGTTTTTTTTCGGGATTCCCGCGATACGCGGCGCGACCGCTCGCCCGGGGCTGCCGCGGCGGGTCTCAGTGTCGCCGTCCTGTGGACAAAGCGCGGTGCTGCACCCGGCCGCCCCAATGCGGTGCCGCGGCGCGCCTCAGTGCTGCCACCCTGTGGCGAAACTCGGGTACTGCAGCGCACGGCCGGGGGCAGAGACGCTGTTTGACCCGACGCAGTCAGAGGTGCCAGGTAAGTGCCAGATAAGAAACACAAGCAGTCAGAGGTGCCAGATAAGAAACAAACGTCAGAACCGGTAGGAGCTGCGGCTTCACAGTTTTATCAGCGTTGATCTTATGACTCTGATTTTGATGCTAGTCATTTTTACTTGCATTATGCTACAGTGTTCTGTTTGGTACTGATATTGGTTAACAAATAATTGTGCTGTACCACAGCATGAGATGATAATATTTTGTAGATTTATACTGCCAAAGAATTTGCAAGTGTATTGAAAAGGGGGGAATTCAAGAGAAGCTGCCAAGTTAACGTATGCTGCGATGAAGTTATAGAAGATGTAGCCCTCATTAACCGGTTGACGTGAGGGAAATGCTTTCTGACCGCCCGCACGGTGAGGGGACATTTTTCACCTTTTAGATCCTTCTGCATGACAAGAGGGAGACGGAAGGTTAAGTAACACGTTGTTTAGAAGCTGAGAGCTTAGTTTATATTTAAATAATAATTAACAGATGAATTGTCAGTAAGAAACTAAACAATTATAACTAACATGATCAAATATTTCTAAGTATAAATGTATTGTATGTCAAACTTTTCAAAAATCGTAATACATATGTAAGAATTATGCGAACAGAAGCGATGCAAGAGCGTCAGTGGAGCACTTACAGAGGACGACCCCTGCGTTCCCCAGCGCCGATCAGATAAAGAATGCAGCTTAGCAGTGCTGCTGACTCTGCCGTCCCGTTTCTTTCCCCGTTTCAGGTGGCGAGGCGGCCGGAGGACCCGCTCTGTGCGGCCGCAACACCCGTGGAGTCGAGGACTCTCTCGGCGCGCCCCGGGATTTCTCTGGAGAGACTCCTCGTCTCGGTTGGATCGCTGCGGGAACGGACCAGGACCTCTGGTGAGGAGTCTTTCTTTGCTGAGAGCTGGGGCCGGGCTTTTGGTATCGGTTGTTCCGGTGCTCTGTTGCGGTGTAAAGCCAGCTCTGTATGTAGCGGTGAGGCGTACCGTAGTTCGGTTTAATTCTTGGATAGGCCTTGGTTCTGACTGTGCACTCGAACGGCAAAAACTACAGCAGAAGCTGCCGTGGCTTTAACGTGCAAGGGCCGTGAGCGTTGTGAAGCCGCCTGTGTTGCAGAGTGTCCTGGTTGTGGTGCTGAGCGTTAGATGGATTTGAGCTGCGTAGCGGAATTGTTTTTTTTTGGAGAGGGTGGGATAAACTTGGAGCACAACTTGTGAGGGCGGTATGTCGTGGGTAGGTTTTAGTATTAAAATAAATAACTTACGATTCTTCTATGGATAAACAACGTTTAATCCAATTCCTTGTATTCCTTAGACATGTGTTCATTAGAGCATAAGCAAAACAGCGCTGGGTGCGCGGATGATTCGCTCCGCCCAACACGCACACCTTTAACAATAATAAGTATGCTTAAATACAGATAGGCATTACATATTCGTAATGATCCCAGGAACACCTATACGTATTCATAACCTTTCCCTGCTTCTGCTTAAAATGAGTCTCAGATAACCATGTCCATAGACCCTTCCCTGTTGCGCCTGCACATTGCCACTTGGTGAATTTGAGGAGGGGTCTTTGGATGAAGGCTCCTTCAGCTTCATCACAGTGAACTTTTTACCTTTGGCTCATTATGTTGAATGGGCTGGAACCCAAGCTGCCAAGTCAATTGAAACCAGACTGGCGCCCCCTTTTGCTGTAAATCTTCGTTATCTTGTCTCCTCAAGTTTACAGCTGGGTGCAGTGAAACTTCTTCTCTTGGCATTCGATGGGGTTCTGTTCTTCTTAATATAAAGCTCTAAACTAAGCATTTATTGTGTGACTAAGCCTTAAAGTGTTAGTTCGTTAGTAGGCACCCATTATAAGTTTTAGTTAACCCTTAAAATGTTAGTTCCCTCTGTCAATATAACTTCATATCCAAGTTTCATGGAGCTTAACCACCTTTTCCTTTTTCCAGGTTCAGAGCCCGTGCCTCATTTGGTTATATCTGTAAACATTAAACATCTTAGCACGAATCACAAGTGCATTTTTCACAGTTCCCCCATTTTCTTTTTATCCTCTTGATTCGTGCTTTGGCCTCAAAGTTAGCTAGTACTTGCCTAGCGGCGGCCAGGTCCAGTTTGGTGTTATCTTTTAAAATCATCAATTTATACCCTGTTCCTTTTGTTGCCATTTCAGGATCTGTAGGCACGGCTGAGATTTGCATGGCTTGGAGTACTGAATGTATTAACCGAATAAAGCACGGGATCATGCACGGTACAAACAGCTCCCCCAGAGAAGTTATCCCACCAATGGCTAGTAAGTATAGAATTCCATTTCTGTACTGGTACATGCGCAAGTCGTTTTATCTCCTCTGCTATTTTCATTATAGCTTCCCCATTACCATCTATTTCTAAACAACACTCAGAAGTATTCCATTTCCCACAGACACCCCCTTCTTCAGCTAAAAGATAATCTAAGGCTACCCGATTTTGGTCCACTGCAGCCCTGGTCTGAGACAATTGTCTTGCTATGAGATTCAGTGCCTCAGCTGTCCGGTTGCTTCTTATTTCAACCACTGCTTGCAACCGGATAATTCGGTTTAGCATGTATATTGGGGTACGGTATCCCCGGCTTTCATCTTGGGCCCAGGTGGCTGGATCATAGTATTCAATTATCCTTTTCGCAGGCCATTCATCATCTCTCCAAGTTTGCGTTCCTCCTATGGGGACATTTGTTAAACCCCTCTTCTCTCTGTTGAAAGTTTCGTACAGAGGTTTCCCCAGATGACTCCCTTTTTCCTTTGGGAAAAGGAAAAATGCTGGTTGAATTATCCCTATTGTACAAGACCGTCTCCATTTAGGCATTAACTCGTTCTAAGCTCTATTCCCACATATCCAAAATAATCCATCGGGGGCTTTCCGTGGTTCGTTGACATCGGTAGAGGCAGGATTCTGCCAAGATCTCCTTAAATCCCCCATTTTCTCCAAGGGGTTTGCTTTGCTTTGATTCTTCCAGCATATCGTTTTATTTCCCAGGCTACAATTTCGAGACCAATATCCATTAGGTGGACCTGGCCACCGAGTGGGAGGAATAGAGGTATTTGATGAATTTGCCCGTAACACTAACTTACGAGGGGTTTGTCCAGCGTATTCAGTAAAATCCAGTTTACCATCATCCCTTGACAGGCATATCTGCCCTATTATTAAGTGACTTAATACCCATCCTTCTGGTCTTTTTTCTGGAGTTACGTGAGTTCTGTTCCATCCCAGTAATCCTTCTGGGCTTACACTCTCTCCTCTCCAAGGCCACCGTTCTGCCGTTGGAGACCCCCCACATATCCAGCATGATGAGACATTTAATTCCCGGGCTATCTTTTCCATAAGACCTATAAACAGGTTTTTCCCTACTGTTGGTAATTGTAATCCCTTGTCTTTTTTCCTTATTTCTTCATACCAATCGCTATTTTTCGGTACCAGTTTCTGTTTCTCTTGCCTTCTTTTCAATTCCTGAGTGGCACTCTTAACTAACTCCTCCTTATACTGATCTTGCACCCCCCCTCCATCTGAACAGCCCCACATAGCAGCTTGTGTAAAACAGATACTCTGTTCTCCCCTAGGGCAGGAGACAGAGCCCACACCGAGTCCACCTGTCCCTCGGTGAGTTGCTACCCATAACTTCTGCCCTTGGATTTCACATTTTTCCAATTTTGTTCTGTCATAACACCCAGAATTAACATGAGTGTGCTAACTGAGAACATCCTGTGTCAGTCGTCCTATTCTCACGCGCTCATAGCATTTGGTACAGGGTTGGCCAGGCTAAGTTGGGAACAGTAAGTCCCCACTCCTAGCAAGAGGATCAGGTCCAGGTTTCTACACCCTCTGCCTCTCTGGCCGACGAGGTTGCAGCCGGCAGCAGAGTTCGTCATCTTCTCGGCAGCAAGGGCGGCGCGGAGTCGAGGACGTTCTCGGCGCGCCCCAGGGATTTCTCTGGAGGTGTCTCTGGTATGTACGTATGTAAATGGCATTTTAAAGTAATGAGCTGCCCGCTGGGGCTGTTTTCCTTTTCTACCTTTGTTTTTGGAGTGAATCAATGGGGGGACCCGGGGGGTGACGATGATGTTACCGGAGGAGCAGGCCAGCGAGAGCTGGGGGCTCACAGCCCCAAAATGCCTGAAGAATCACGGGCAGGGTGTTCAGTGGTAGTGTGAGGAGGAGAGATTTCTCCCTGTCCGCTGCAGGGAAAACAGAACAATCCCCCATCAAAGCTGTCCTAGAGAAATACTTGCTGTTTGTCATTCAGGCTCTAGAACGGCCCGGTGTCCTGTTAAAGGTTGCGGTGGTGCGGGTCAGGGATCCCCAGGCTGTGCCGGGACCACAGGACGGCTGCTGGTGGAACCAAAGTCCAGGACAACTTCTCAGAGGTAAGAACCTTTCGATTTGTTCTCCTCAGGACATGTCCCTTTGCCTCTGGACCCCTCACAAGCTTACTCGCCTAATGTCGCCATAAGCAGAAGGGACGAAAAAGGGCAAAGAGGACAAGATCCTCATGATCTCCCACTTTTATATGAAGTATTCACGTGAATGGGATGTTATACACAGTCGGTCAGTTTCTCGGTCACCTGTTTCTTGTTGCCCCTCTTGCAAGATGTGAATCTGTCCTTAGCAACAAGTTAGCATTCCATTGCTCTGTTTACCACAACATGTATCTGGTTCTCCAGGAAAATGCAGCTAATATGAAGCTTTAGCTGACAGGCAAATTCACTAAAAGAGAAACTTGTTTTTTACCAAAACCAGGACAGCCCCCCACCGCGATCACCTCAGAACTCCTCTGATTCCCATCTGCTCCTCTCAGGACAGCTGAGCTTGTCTTTTGGGGCCCTGAGAGCCCCCATTCACCTTCTTTTACCTACCTTTGTTGTTGTTCCCAGCCTATCCTGGTGTTTTCCATCCTTCGGGACTTCCTTGTTACTGTTGTGAGAGTCAGAGAGAAAATGAGGAGTGTCTGTGACTTACGACTGTCATTGTTGATCTGCAGTGTTTTAGAGACGGATTCTTGCAGGATTGATTTCCGGTTTGTCCTTCCCTCCTCCCCAGAACGCGGCGCTGGTGCGAGTTCCCCAGTACACGTGTGTGTGTCCTGCCGGTCCGTCTGGGGGCGAGCGCGTCAGGGCGGGCAGACGGCTGAACGGACGCGCTGTCAGCGACTGCCGGACGAGCTGGGACTTCTTCGACCGTGTCCAGCCTTGTGCGTGTGGTTTGTTTTCACTTGCAGGCTGAAACAGCAGTTTCCTTAATGAAAAACACCCCAGCATGTCCCCCAACCCCCAACAAAAATAACGCCAGAACTGCCACCGAAAAAAACACAGGGAGGTTTTAAACGCACTGTTGGCGGAGCCGGCACCGACGATCTCTGGACACGTCGAGGCACTGCGGTGGGTTTTCCTGGAAATTCCAAGGCCCTGGTGTGTTATTATTTTAACTACTTACTTACTGTAAGACATTTAGGACGAAAACGTAAATAAGAGTAACCAGAAGAGTCTTTGGGAGTAAATGATGCCTGTCATCTACTCTAGCTGTTACTCAAAACTCTGCAGACAGTAATTATCCCCAATTTATGTAGTAAAATTTAAGAGTGGAATATAAATACTGGAGCACTAATTGGAAGTAATACCTGTAGAGAAAAAAAACCTCTATTTTATATCTATAATAAAAAATAATGTGTGCTAGTTAATCCGCCTGGTAGTAATGTAATGATAAAAATGTTAAAGTGTAAATAAATGAAATTATTTAGGTGTGAGCAATAACTAAATTTAATTTCAGCTATTACTTCTTGGTGCACTAGGCAGCAGTTATTCCCAATCTGAATCCTAGTTTAAAAACACATTGTTTGGAATTCCTTTGAAATGGTAAAGGCAGAAAACTAATGTGGAGTCATTGGTAGCTCCATTTGCACAACCGTTATGAAATAAACTGCAGGCACGAATGACTGCATAGGTAACAAAGTAAGGAAGCTTCAGATTTTAAACAGCATTGGAAAGTGATCGGGAGTGTTTAGTATTTAAATTATAACAGAGCCATGAGATTGGAGGCAACAAAGCTCAGAACCAAACGGAGTCAAAACGTTACTTTTTTTTTTAAAGAGAAGTAAAAAGGAACCACTAAATAGTGGCTGTTTATAAATAGAGCTGTTAAAAAGTTCCCAGGCAGTAATGATTCCCAAAAGAACAGTAAAAGATATTTAGATGTAAAATAAAATCAGAAAACAGTTGAGTTATGACAGTCTGAATTTAACCACGGCTTTTCTGGGGTTGTGCAAAAACGTGACCGGTATTAATTACCTCTGAGTTAAAATAAAAGACAGCAAACTCGATGTGGTTAACAACAGTTAATTTTAATTTTTCATGTGCTGTCCAGTCTGGCCTCTCCCTCCAAGGGCGTGGTCTGAGAAAGCCACACCCCCAACTCCACCCCGTCCAAGCTCCGCCCCTGCCCGTCTGTGCCCTCCCCGAGGGGCGTGTCCCTTACAGACCCCTCCCCTTTCATCGCACGCACCCCCAGCAGCATGACGCATCGAAGCCCCGCACCCAACTCCACCCCCAAGCTCAGCCCCTGCTAAACCACGCCCCCTCAGAGCACGTGCTGTACAGAGCCCACCC
This sequence comes from Streptopelia decaocto, assembly GCF_964273445.1. Taxonomy (NCBI): domain Eukaryota; kingdom Metazoa; phylum Chordata; class Aves; order Columbiformes; family Columbidae; genus Streptopelia; species Streptopelia decaocto. The sequence goes on along the minus strand of NW_028117288.1, from coordinate 50,246 downwards.
TTACCTCGGCTCCACCCCTCCCTTCCGAAGCTACGCCCCCTTTGGGCGTGCCCCTCTCCCTACCCCAAGAGGCTCCTCCTATGGGGGCGTGACACACAGAGGCTCCACCCCTGCCCACTTTCCCCAGGGGGACCTCCCAATGGGCGTGTCCTCCCAGTCCCGCCCCTCAGTACTGACCCCGCCGGCGTGGGTGGGGCCACACTCAGCTGCGCGCGCTGCCCGCCCCCCCCCCCCCCAGGTGACCCCAAAGTAACTCCATAGCAGCCCTATGGCTGCCCCACCGGTACCGCTACAGCAGCCCCGTTCCTGCCCCATAAGCTCCAGACACGCCTCTGAGGAGCCCCCACAGCAGCCACCTAAGTGCCCCACAGGTTATCACCACAGCCGCCCCTCCCGCCCCACGGCCGCCGCTCGGGACCCCCGGAGCCCCCGGCCCCGCACCCGCCCGCAGCCCCGCAGCGCGCGGGCTCGCGCCCCCGGTGCCGGTGAAGCCACGTCCTGGCAGCGGCCGGAGAAGCCGCCGGTTTCCGCCCCCACAACCCCCGATCGCTGCTGCTGCCGCGGCCGGAGAAGCCGCCGCTTTTTCGCCCCCCCCACATCCCCGATCGCTGCTGCTGCCGCTGCCGGAGAAGCCGCCGGTTCCCGCCCCCCCATCCCCCGATCGCTGCTGCTGTCGCTGCCGCAGGAGCCGCCGCGGCCGAAAGAGCCGTCGGCTTTCCGCTCAGCCCCCACTGTCTGCCTTCCTCCTCAATCGCCGCCGCACGCAGCCATGACGTCTCCTCTTCCGCCATCTTGTCTCCCTCTTCTGTTCGCATTCGCTATTTTATACCGAGGGAGGGAGGAGGCGCTCGCTGATTGGCTGACGGTGTCAGCCACGGGAGTCGTACATTGGCTCATCCCCACGTGGGGTTCTCAGAGGGGGTGAGAGAAAGGCGCTGATTGGTCATCGTGTGGCTGAGAGGACGAAGGCACTGATTGGTCACTGCCTTTCTGCCAAATTTCGCGCTCCCAGTAACCGGCGCTGATTCGCTAGCGCTCCTGAGGTAGAGAAGGCGCTGATTGGTCGTCGTTTTCCCGCCGACGTTCGCCAACAGCAACGGAGCGCTGATTGGGCAGCGCGGCTGAGGGCGCCGCTCGTCCATTGGCCGGAGGGCGGGCGGGGGGCGGGACCGGGCGGGACAACGAGGTGATAAAGGGGGCGGCGCAGAGCGCGCGCAGGACCAGACACGTGGAGGCGGCAGCGGCTGCGCGAGCTCCTGAGCGCTGACGAACCGGCTGAGCGCCCCCCCCCCCCCCCCCCCCGCGGCGGGAAACCCGAGAGCGGCCGGAGTCGGGTAACGGGGCGGGCTAGGGCGGTAATTATCGTGCGGGTGTTAATTGGGGCTCGGCGGGTTAATGAGCGAGCGGCGGGCTGGGGTGGGGTTGGGGGTTTTGATCGAAATTGGGGTTTTAAAGCCGCGGGTTTGTGATGGGGGGGGGGGGGGGGGCGGGCGGTTAAGGCTCCCGGAGCCGCTTTAACGGTTTGAATCGTTGTGTTGAAAGCGGAGCCGGTTCGGGGCTTTTCTCAGGAATCGCGGCTGGTTTGGGTCGAATTCGGCTTTTAAAAGTTTTTTTACGTATTTTTTGGGTCCCGATTTGTGCCAAAAGGCGTCTTTAAAATCTGTTTATTGGCGGTTTATCGGGAGAATTAAAGTTCAAAGCTCGCGGGGATTTGGGGCTTTTCCCGGGATTGTGAGTCCCAATCAGGGTTTTAGAGCCCTTGTGTATTTGAATTGTTGTGTTCAAAGCGCTGTTGGCGGTTTTGTTCCCCGCGGGTCGGGCCGGGCTCCTGCAGCTCTGCACTGTCCATCGCTCGGCGCTCGGAGCCGCTCGGGCCGTTGGGCTCCATCGGCTTTTAAAGGTTCGTTTATCGCGTTCGGAGCCCGAGCGGCCGATTCGCCGCTTTAGAGCTTTTGAATCCACTTTGATCGGAATTTCTGCAGTAGATTGATGTTTAGAGCCGGGGGGATTCGGGGCTGTTTCCAGGGTTGCGAGTCCAAATGCTTTTTTTTTTTCTTTTAACCGCTTATTAATTTAAATTATTAGATTTAAACGGGGCTTTTTGAGGTTTTATGAGGGTTTTTTTTGAGCATTTTGGGCGGTTCGGAGGCTCCTAAAGCCGCTTAATTGTTTAAATTATTAATTGTTAAAATAATTTAAATATTGTTGAAATAAGTGTGTAAATTATTGTATTTAAAGTCGGGAGGAGCATTTCGTTGCTTTTTGGGGGGTTTTAGGGCTGAATTCACTTTATTGAACGTGTCTGGGGGGGTCCCAGCTCTGGTGCTGATTTGCGCCCCAAAAAAAGCTTTAAAAATCTATTTATTTATAATTTACTGAATTAATATTTAAGCGGGAACAAATTCGGCTTTTTTAACCCGCCGCCATTTTGTCTCCCCCGTCCCGTTCTCCCCCCACGCTGAGGGGCCGAGGAGCCGCTCGCTGATTGGCCGGTGCCGTCTGGCGGGAAAGCCTCCCGCTGGCTCCGCCCCGCGCGCTGTCTGCGAGGAGAGGAAGGTGAACCCGCTGCATTGGTTACATGGGATTTTTACATTTAGTTATGGATTTTAATTTAATTTAAATTAATTTTAATTTATTATTTAATTTATTAAATAATATATTAATATTAAATGTATAGATAAAATCCATATAGTAATATACTACAACAAGATATAATATGATGAATAGCAGAAATATATATAATATATAATCTGATATAATTAACTGATCAACTAATATTCAATGATATTACTTAATGTAATTTATAATTAATATATAATGGCATAATATAATGATATATAACTTAATATTGTACTAATAATGATATTCATTATATATTATTAATATCTATATTAATATATAATTACTATGTAATGTATCTAATCTATTTTTACATAGATATCTTATTATATAAAGCTGTGAGGGACCATATTTGGGCGGGTTTTTGAGATTTTTAAGGCTGCTTGGTCTCAAATTCAATTTACTTCATTTTGGGGCTGTTTTTAGGATAATTTGTGCTCAAAGAAGCTTTTAAGATCCATTTTTTTGGCAGTTAATTTGCTCACTGGGTTAATACTGAAGCGGGGGATTCAGGGCTGTTTCCCAGGACTGTGACACAAATAACGGCCCTTTCCTTCCCTTTCCCACTGCAGCTCCTGCTCAGAGAACAGCGAAGGCAGCCTGGCCGCCCCCCTCCGGCTGACTGCGCCCCCAGCTCCGGCTGGCTGCGCCCCCCAACTCCGGCTGACTGCGCCCCCCAGCTCCGGCTGCCTGCGCCCCCCAACTCCGGCTGACTGCGCCCCCCAACTCCGGCTGGCTGCGCCCCCAACTCCGGCTGACTGCGCCCCCCAGCTCCGGCTGCCTGCGCCCCCCAGCTCCGGCTGCCTGCGCCCCCCCAGCTCCGGCTGACTGCGCCCCCCAGCTCCGGCTGCCTGCGCCCCCCGAAACTCCGGCTGACTGCGCCCCCCCAGCTCCGGCTGCCTGCGCCCCCCGAAACTCCGGCTGCCTGCGCCCCCCCGAAACTCCGGCTGCCTGCGCCCCCCCAGCTCCGGCTGGCTGCGCCCCCCAACTCCAGCTGACTGCGCCCCCCAGCTCCGGCTGGCTGCGCCCCCCAACTCCGGCTGGCTGCGCCCCCCAGCTCCATCTGACTGCGCCCCCCAACTCCGGCTGACTGCACCTCCACTGCACACCATGGCGGGGACAGGAGGGGGGATCACAAGGGTCTATGGGGCGGTGTGGGGGTCAGGGCGGCTGTGAGGTCAACGGGGCTGTTGTGGGGTGAAACACCCCTGAAGAAGCTGAACACCCTGCAGGTGAGTGAACCACACGCTGACCCACAGTGACCCCCAGTGCTCCATAGCACCTCCATTCTGCCCTATAGATCCACAACACTGCCCCACAGCACCCTATAGCTCCTGTACTCTGCCCTATAGATGCCCAGTACTGCCCCACAGCACCATATAGCTCCTGTACTCTGCCCTATAGATGCCCAGTACTGCCCCACAGCACCATATAGCTCCTGTACTCTGCCCTATACATGCCCAGTAGTGGCCCCCAGCACCATATAGCTCCTGTACTCTGCCCCATAGATGCCCAGTAGTGCCCCCCAGCACCATATAGCTCCTGTACTCTGCCCCATACATCCACAGTAGTGCACCCCAGCACCATATAGCTCCTGTACTCTGCCCCATACATCCATAGTAGTGCCCCCCAGCACCATATAGCTCCTGTACTCTGCCCCATACATCTACAGTAGTGCCCCCCAGCACCCCATGGCTCCTGCACTCTGCCCTATAGATGCCCAGTACTGCCCCACAGCACCATATAGCTCCTGTACTCTGTCCCATATATCCACAGTAGTGCCCCCCAGCACCATATAGCTCCTGTACTCTGCCCCATAGATGTCCAGTACTGCCCCACAGCACCATATAGCTCCTGTACTCTGCCCCATACATCCACAGTAGTGCCCCCCAGCACCCCATGGCTCCTGTACTCTGCCCCATAGATGCCCAGTACTGCCGCACAGCACCATATAGCTCCTGTACTCTGCCCCATAGATGCACCCACAGTAGTGCCCCCCCCAGCACCCCATGGCTCCTGCACTCTGCCCTAAAGATCCCCAGTACTGCCCCCTAGCACCATATAGCTCCTGTACTCTGCCCCATACATCCACAGTAGTGCCCCCCAGCACCCCATGGCTCTTGCACTGTGCCCTATAGATGCCCAGTAGTTCCCCCCAGCACCATATAGCTCCTGTACTCTGCCCCATACATCCACAGTACTGCCCCACAGCACCATATAGCTCCTGTACTCTGCCCCATGCATCCACAGTACCGCCCCCCAGCACCATATAGCTCCTGTACTCTGTCCCATATATCCACAGTAGTGCCCCCCAGCACCATATAGCTCCTGTACTCTGCCCCATAGATGTCCAGTACTGCCCCACAGCACCATATAGCTCCTGTACTCTGCCCCATACATCCACAGTAGTGCCCCCCAGCACCCCATGGCTCCTGTACTCTGCCCCATAGATGCCCAGTACTGCCGCACAGCACCATATAGCTCTTGTACTCTGCCCCATAGATGCACCCACAGTAGTGCCCCCCCCAGCACCCCATGGCTCCTGCACTCTGCCCTAAAGATCCCCAGTACTGCCCCCTAGCACCATATAGCTCCTGTACTCTGCCCCATACATCCACAGTAGTGCCCCCCAGCACCCCATGGCTCTTGCACTGTGCCCTATAGATGCCCAGTAGTTCCCCCCAGCACCATATAGCTCCTGTACTCTGCCCCATACATCCACAGTACTGCCCCACAGCACCATATAGCTCCTGTACTCTGCCCCATGCATCCACAGTACCGCCCCCCAGCACCATATAGCTCCTGTACTTTGCCCCATACATCCACAGTAGTGCTCCCCAGCACCCCATGGCTCCTGCACTCTGCCTCATAGATGCCCAGTAGTGCCCCCCAGCACCATATAGCTCCTGTACTCTGCCCCATACATGCACAGCAGTGCCCCCCCAGCACCCCATGGCTCCTGCTCTCTGCCCTAAAGATGCCCAGTACTGCCCCACAGCACCACATAGCTCTTGTAATTTGCCCCATACATCCAAAGCAGTGCCCCCCAGCACCCCATAGTGACTCTACTCTGCTCCATAGACCCACAGTGCTGCCCCACAGGACCCCATAGGACTTGACTCTGCCCCTTAGACCCAGAGAGCTGCCCCACAGCAGCCTGTAGGTGCTGCATTCTGCCCCGTTGGTGCAGAGTGCTGCCCCACAGCACCCCACACCTCTGTCCACCTGACCACCCCTCCCTCCTGACCACGCCTGCACTGCCCACTATGGGTGGGTCACAAGGGTCTATGGGGCGGGTGTGGGGGTCAGGGGGGCTGTGGGGTTAATGGGATTGTTGTCGGGTGAAACACCCCTGAAGAGGCTGAACCCTCTATGAGTGAGTGACCCACACAGTGACCCACAGCAGCCCATAGCCCCTCTGCCCTCTAGAGTCACTGCACCCCATAGCTGCTTTTACTCTGCCCCATAAATGGACAGCACTGCTCTACAGCACCCTATGTCTCCACTCTGCCCCATACATCACCCACAGCACCCTGTGTCTTGTTTACTCTGCCCTATAGACCCACAGTGTAACCCCACAGCACCCCACAGTTCTTCTGCCCTATAGATCAACAGCACTGTCCCAGAAAACACCGTAGCTTCTTCATACTAGCCCATAGGCCAGCAATGCTGCCCCACAGCACACTGTAGCTCCTGCACCCTGCCCCATAGACCCACAGCAGTGCCCCACAGTGCACCACACATCCAGTCTGCCCTATACATCCACAGCACTGCTCTGCACCACCATATAGTTCCAGCACTCTGCCCCATTGATATGTAGCAGCCCACAGCTACTGGGTTCTGCGCATAGATCCACATTCCTGGGTCCCCTCACCCCACCAGATGTCCTGAGTTGCGATGCTGCACAGGGCCCTGTGCACAACAGAAAATGAGGGCAGCATGGCTGCTGGGCTCCACCCTGCTTGGAATCCAAGATGGCTGGGGGGGGGCTGGCAGCCCTGCTGGCACTGCCGGAGGGGCTGTTCATCTGGGCCGTGCTCAGGCGGCAGCTCCTGGCTGTATCGGCTGCTCCCATTGGCTGCCCCTGTGGCCCTGCACCCTGCCCATGGAACAAGATGGCTGCCCTGATGGGTGGCCGTCTCGGCTGCTGTGTCCCTGCTGGTGGGCGGGGCCATGGCTGCCAAGCCTGTGCTGGAAGGGTGGGGCTGAGGTGGGCGGGGCCTGCCTAGGGTGGCCATTTTAGGGTGGGGCCCAAGGTGGGTGGTGGGACCTGTGACTCTGTTTACCCCGATGGCCATCTTGGAAAAGGGCAGCGCTGTGCCGCTGCCATCCTGACATTGCTCCCCTGGGCCATGCTGGGGGTTTTTTAACCTGGTTTTGGGGCCAATTCTCACCCAATAAAATTAAATAATGTAAAAAACCTTAAGCATGTGGTTTGTTCCATTTCCAGTGAGGAATTTGGGGGTGGGGTTTAGGGTTGAGGGTGGGGCTCAAAGTGTGGGTGGGGCCACTGCCAACCCCACCCCCCTCCCAAGCTCTCCCCAATGTGCCTTCCCGGAGGGGTGTGCCCCAACCAGGCCCCACCCCCTTTCCAAGCACCCCACCCTCCCAGCTGGGCTCCTCCCCCTTGACCCACACTTCCACCCCCCTTGGTGGGCTCCCTGCAGGGGGTGTGGCCTACAGACCTACAACTCCTTCCCCGCCCCTGCTGAGCCGTGTACCCGACAGCACGATAGGGGCAGACAAAGCTCAGGAAGGACCAACAGAGCCAGGCAGGGCCTGAGAGCTTGAGAAAGTCCGACAGGTCTCAACACTGCCTGACAAAGCCCGACAGGGCCCGAGAGAGTTTGACGGATCCTCACAGAGCCTGACAAAGCTTGACAGAGCCCAACAGGACCCGTCAGGGCCTGACAAATCTTGTCAGTTCCTGAGAGAGCCTCAATGTGTATGACCGAGCCCTGGGGGCCTCAACAGACCCTGAGAAATCTTGACAGGGCTCAGCAGAGCCCAACAGGTCTTGACAGAGCCCTACAGAGCCCATCAAAGCCTGATAGAGTCTGACTGACCCCAAGAGGTCTCGACAGAGCCCTACAGAGCCCATCGCAGCCTGATAGAACCTGACAGGCCCCAAGAGGTCTCGATAGAGCCCTACAGAGCCCATCAAAGCCTGATAGAGCCTGACAGGCCCCAAGAGGTCTCGACAGGGCTTCACAAAAATCAACAGTGTCTGACAGAGCCTGACAGGAGTGCAGGTGCTGTCATTTCCAGTGAGGGTCCAGGTGATTTGATAAGGGTGGTGGGCGGGGCCTGGGGTGATTGATCCCTCCCCTTTCCAGGGGATTGTGGGAAGGGGTGGGCGGGGCTCAGGGTATTTGAGCCCCAGTCCCCGGGTAGGGAGCTCACTCCGCTCCAGGATGGCTTTGGTGCAGGTTCTCTGTTGCTCCTTCAGCAGTCAGCAGCTTTTGAGCCATTTCAGCTACGTGGGCAGACGTCTCAGGAGAAGCAGAGGTGTCCGTTTGAGGGAAGAGCTTCGGGCGCAGCAAAGGTTCAGTAGCAGCTGTAGTAGAAAGGTTGTTTGTCATTATGTTTCATTTGTTGATTCAGTTCCAGGGGCTTTGCATTTTCCAGTAGTTCCTGACCACGATGAAGATGGAGCATTGGTTATTGTATCTCCTTTCTATCTGCTCCCTAGAAAACCTAAGTTGACATCCATACTGAGTCTCATTGTAGATGCAATAGCAGTAATAAAGTGCAGGTGCTGTCACTTCAAGTGAGATTCCAGGTAATTTGATAAGGGTGGTGGGTGGGGTCTGGGGTGATTGATCCCTCCCCTTTCCCAGGGGATTGTGGGCAGGGGTGGGTGGGGCTCAGGGTATTTGAGCCCCAGTCCCCGGGTAGGGAGCTCATTCCTCTCCAGGACGGCTCCGGTGCAGGTCCGTTGCTGCTCCTTCGGCAGTCGGCAGCTTTTGAGCCGTTTCAGCTATGTGGGCAGACGTCTCAGGAGAAGCGGAGGTGTCCGTTTGAGGGAAGAGCTTCGGGCGCAGCAAAGGTTCAGTAGCAGCTGTAGTAGAAAGGTTGTTTGTCATTATGTTTCATTTGTTGATTCAGTTCCAGGGGCTTTGCATTTTCCAGTAGTTCCTGACTACGATGAAGATGGAGTGTTGTTTTTTGGTTTGTATTGCTGTATTAATAGCTGTTAATATAATCTCTTCTCCTAGCAGAGTGTTTTGTTTCCAGAACCTTTGCAGCATGCAGCGGCCCCCGGTAGGTCATTCAAATGTACCTCCCGGAACTCAGCCAAGGTGAGCAATGACTCGTAGGCTACTACCGATAAATATCATGTGGGTGCCTAATGTACACGTCCTTGCTTTCCTTATTGTAGGTGATGATGGAGAAAGCGACAACTGCAGGAAGATCCCCGTTAGCCCACGTCGCGTTTTCCTGTGTTGAAGATGGATTCGGTCCCTTGGCCCTCTGAAAGTTAAGTGGAGGCACGAGGGCTGGGAAGGGGCTGGGAATTGCAGGGAGGGTTTAAAGTTCTCAGACAGAAAAGGGCAGTCCAGGAGCAGTCCCCTTTGGGCAGATAAATGGGGTCAGGGAACTTTACGGTGCCATGCCAGCGTGTGCCGGGCAGGGCAGCTCCAGCCCGCGTCTGTTGTCGCGTAGTTCGGGAAGCCGCCTCGCGCCCGTCAGACGATCCCGGGGTATCATTGCGCTCAAGGGGCACGAAAGTCATTTCAAGCGCCATCCCGGGGTCTGGAAAGCCGGTGCCAATTGGCGTAGCACCAATCGGCTGCCGGTTTTCTCGTATCGGCAGCTGAAAGGGTGCACGGTTCTTGCATCTTGAACATTTCCGGTCAGTTGTGTTTTACGGTGTAGTTCTGGGCTGTAACAGCAGCTCTGCTCTCTACCCATCCAGTCTAAGGGACTGGCACTTCTTCCCAGCATCTTGAAGGTTTTAAGTCTTGCAGCAGCTTCTCGTATTTGCGCCGTCTCTGTGCGTTTGCGCCAGCGCCGCCGTCTCATAAGGGGCCGTGCCGTTCGGCTCTTATTTTTTTCTGGGGTTGCAGTAGAGACTCCTTGCCTCACCGCTGCCTCCCTGCAGGTTCTTTAGATCGATGCAGTCTCTGGTTTGGAGTCGTTCTTGTTATAGAGCATTTTTGGTGCTGTCGATGTGTTGTCGATAACGTTCTGAGGTGTGCCTGTCTGCGCACGTGCACCTTTGGCTGGGAGCTGCTCTGCCCAGAGGCGTGGAGTCCGGGGTGGGTGGACGGAGCTCTAGGGGTGCACGGTTGATCTGTTGACGTGTTAAACTGCGCAGGCCAAGGTGGTGCAGTCATCTGGGATGGAGTAGCTGTGGGCAGGGGAGCAGACTGTCCCTTCCCCAGTGTTTTAGAGACTCAGTTAGAGCTTCTGGTGGGATTCCTAAACAGAAAGCAGACCTGTGGGATGGTCAAGCTGTTGATGATCATCTGGGTGACTTGTTGAATACCTTGATTTCAGGTGCAGAGGGACGACTTGGCCTGGAAGAGCGACGGAGGAGGCGAGCCGCGCGCCGTAAGCAGGTGGGTCGTTGCGTGGCGCCAGAGGGAAGCTGTGCCCTGTGGCTCTCGCTGAGCTTGGTCGTTTCTCTGTTTCCTAGGTGTTCCTGCAGATGCTGAAGAGGAACCCGGCGATTCTGGAAGATCCCTGTCAGCGCACGTGGCGTTTTCATCTGTTGAAGATGGATTCGGTCCCTTGGCCCTCTGAAAGCTAAGTGGAGGCTGGGGGGCTGGGAAGGGGCTGGGAACTGCAGGGATGGGGGTAAAGTTCTGTTCGGGGCAAGGGCCATCCAGGAACAGTCCCCTTTGGGCAGGTAAAGGGTCCAGGGAATTTCACAGTGCGACGCCAGCGTGTGCCGGTCAGGGCAGCTCCAGCCGGTGTCTGCGTTGTGGTGTAGTTCGGGAAGCCTGCCTTGCGCCTGTCAGATGATCCTGGGGTCTCGTTGTGCTCAAGGTGCACAACGTGCATCTCGGGTGCCATCCCGGGATCTGGATGCCAGTGCTAATTGGCTTGGTGCCAATTGGGTCCTGGATTCTTGTCATCAGCCAAAAGTGTGGATGGTGTTTGCATTTGGGATGTTTCCGGTCAGTTGTGATTTATGGTCTTGTTCTGGGCTGCATCATCAGCAGCTCTGCTCTCTACCCATCCAGTCTAAGGGACTGGCACTTCAAGATGCTGGGAAGAAGTTCTTAGTCTTGCAGCAGCCTCGTGTGTTTGCGCCAGCGCCGCCGTCTCTGTGTGTTTGCGCCAGCGCCGCCGTCTCTGTGTGTTTGCGCCAGCGCCGCCGTCTCATAAGGGGCCGTGATGTTCGGCTCTTATTTTTTTCTGGGGTTGCAGTAGAGACTCCTCACCTCACCGCTGCCTCCCTGCAGGTTCTTTAGATCGATGCAGTCTCTGGTTTGGAGTCGTTCTTGTTATAGAGCATTTTTGGTGCTGTTGATGTGTTGTCTATAATGTTCTGAGGTGTGTCTGTCTGCGCACGTGCGCATTTGGCTGGAGCTGCTCTGCCCGGAGGCGTGGAGTCAGGGGTGGGTGGACGGAGCTCTAGGGGTGCACGGTTGATCTGTTGACGTGTTAAACTGCGCAGGCCAAGGTGGTGCAGTCATCTGGGATGGAGTAGCTGTGGGCAGGGGAGCAGACTGTCCCTTCCCCAGTGTTTTAGAGACTCAGTTAGAGCTTCTGGTGGGATTCCTAAACAGAAAGCAGACCTGTGGGATGGTCAAGCTGTTGATGACCATCTGGGTGACTTGTTGAATACCTTGATTTCAGGTGCAGAGGGAGAAGTTGGCCTGGAAGAGCGACAGAGGAGGCGAGCCGTGCGCCGTAAGCAGGTGGGTCGTTGCGTGGCGCCAGAGGGAAGCTGTGCCCTGTGGCTCTCGCTGAGCTTGGTCGTTTCTCTGTTTCCTAGGTGTTCCTGTAGACACTGAAGAGGAACCCGGCGATGCAGGAAGACGGCTGTTCGCGCACATGGCGTTTTCATCTGTTGAAGATGGATTCGGTCCCTTGGCCCTCTGAAAGCTAAGTGGAGGCACGGGGGCTGGGAAGGGGCTGGGAATCACAGGCATGGGGGTAAAGTTCTGGTAAGGGAAAGGGCCGTCCAGGAACAGTCCCCTTTGGGCGGGTAAAGGGCCCAGGGAACTTTACAGTGCGACGCCAGCGTGTGCCGGGCAGGGCAGCTCCAGCCTGTGTCTGCGTTGTGTAGTTTGGGAAGCCTGCCTTGCGCCTGTCAGAAGATCCTGGGGTCTCGTTGTGCTCAAGGGGCACAACGTGCCTCCCGGGTGCCATCCCGGGATCTGGAACGCCAGTGCCAATTGACTTGGTGCCAATTGGGTCCTGGATTCTTGTCATCAGCCAAAAGTGTGGATGGTGTTTGCATTTGGGATGTTTCCGGTCAGTTGTGATTTACGGTCTTGTTCTGGGCTGCATCATCAGCAGCTCTGCTCTCTACCCATCCAGTCTAAGGGACTGGCACTTCAAGATGCTGGGAAGAAGTTCTTAGTCTTGCAGCAGCCTCGTGTGTTTGCGCCAGCGCCGCTGTCTCTGTGTGTTTGCGCCAGCGCCGCCGTCTCCTAAGGGGCCGTGCCGTTCGGCTCTTATTTTTTTCTGGGGTTGCAGTAGAGGCTCCTCGCCTCACCAATGCCTCCCTGCAGGTTCTTTTGATCGATGCCGTCTCTGTTTTGGAGTTGCTCTTGTTATAGCGCGTTTTTGGTGCTGTCAATGTGTTGTTGATCATGTTCTGAGGTGCGTCTGTCTGCGCATGTGCACCTTTGGCTGGGAGCTGCTCTGCCCAGAGGCGTGGAGTCCGGGGTGGGTGGACGGAGCTCTAGGGGTGCACGGTTGATCTGTTGACGTGTTAAACTGCGCAGGCCAAGGTGGTGCAGTCATCTGGGATGGAGTAGCCGTGGGCAGGGGAGCGGACTGTCCCTTCCGCAGTGTTTTAGAGACTCAATTAGACCTTCTGGTGGGATTCCTAAACAGAAAGCAGACCTGTGGGATGGTCAAGCTGTTGATGAGCATCTGGGTGACTTGTTGTATATCTTGATTTCAGGTGCAGAGGGACAACCTGGCACGAAAGAGCGACGGAGGAGGTGAGCCGTGCGCCGTAAGCAGGTGGGTTGTTGTGTGGTGTCAGTGGGAAGATGTGCCTTGTGCCTTTATACTGTGTGGTTGCTCTGCTTAGTGAGCTTGTTTTCTCGTGTTGCTGTAGATGTTGAGGAGGAACCCGGCGATGCTGGAATATCCCCGTCAGCGCACGTGGCGTTTTCATCTGTTGAAGATGGATTCGGTCTCTTGGCCCTCTCAAAGCTAAGTGGAGGCTGGGGGGCTGGGAAGGGGCTGGGAACCGGAGGGAGTGGGGTAAAGTTCTGTTCGGGGCAAGGGCCATCCAGGAACAGTCCCCTTTGGGCAGGTGAAGGGCCCAGGGAACTTTACAGTGCGACGCCAGCGTGTGCCGGGCAGGGCAGCTCCAGCTTGTGTCTGCGTTGTGGTGTAGTTCGGGAAGCCTGCCTTGCGCCTGTCAGACGATCCTGGGGTCTCGTTGTGCTCAAGGGGCACAACGTGCCTCCCGGGTGCCATCCCGGGATCTGGAACGCCAGTGCCAATTGACTTGGTGCCAATTGGGTCCTGGATTCTTGTGTCATCAGCCAAAAGTGTGGATGGTGTTTGCATTTGGGATGTTTCCGGTCAGTTGTGATTTACGGTCTTGTTCTGAGCTGCATCATCAGCAGCTCTGCTCTCTACCCATCCAGTCTAAGGGACTGGCACTTCAAGATGCTGGGAAGAAGTTCTTAGTCTTGCAGCAGCCTCGTGTGTTTGCGCCAGCGCCGCCGTCTCTGTGTGTTTGCGCCAGCGCCGCCGTCTCTGTGTGTTTGCGCCAGCGCCGCCGTCTCTGTGTGTTTGCGCCAGCGCCGCCGTCTCTGTGTGTTTGCGCCAGCGCCGCCGTCTCATAAGGGGCCGTGATGTTCGGCTCTTATTTTTTTCTGGGGTTGCAGTAGAGGCTCCTCGCCTCACCAATGCCTCCCTGCAGGTTCTTTTGATCGATGCAGTCTCTGGTTTGGAGTCGTTCTTGTTGTAGAGCGTTTTTGGTGCTGTTGATTTGTTGTCTATAACGTTCTGAGGTGCGTCTGTGTGCGCACGTGCGCATTTGGCTGGAGCTGCTCTGCCCGGAGGCGTGGAGTCCTGGTTGGGTGGACGGTGCTCTAGGGGTGCACGGTTGATCTGTTGACGTGTTAAACTGCGCAGGCCAAGGTGGTGCAGTCATCTGGGATGGAGTAGCTGTGGGCAGGGGAGCGGACTGTCCCTTCCGCAGTGTTTTAGAGACTCAATTAGAGCTTCTGGTGGGATTCCTAAACAGAAAGCAGACCTGTGGGATGGTCAAGCTGTTGATGAGCATCTGGGTGACTTGTTGAATACCTTGATTTCAGGTGCAGAGGGACAACCTGGCACAGAAGGGACGACGCAGGAGGCGAGCCGTGCGCCGTAAGCAGGTGGGTTGTTGCGTGTTGTCAGTGGGAATATGTGCCTTGTGCCTTTATACTGTGTGCTCGCTCTGCTTAGTGAGGTTGTGTTTTCTCGTGTTGCTGTAGATGTTCAGGAGGAACCTGGCGATGCTGGAATATCCCCGTCAGCGCACGTGGCGTTTTCATCTGTTGAAGATGGATTCGGTCTCTTGGCCCTCTCAAAGCTAAGTGGAGGCTGGGGGGCTGGGAAGGGGCTGGGAACCGCAGGGAGGGGGGTAAAGTTCTGTTCGGGGCAAGGGCTATCCAGGAACAGTCCCCTTTGGGCAGGTGATGGGCCCGGGGACCTTTCCAGTGCGATGCCAGCGTGTGCCGGGCAGGGCAGCTCCAGCCTGTGTCTGCGTTGTGGTGTAGTTCGGGAAGCCTGCCTTGCGCCTGTCAGATGATCCTGGGGTCTTGTTGCGTTTGAGGGACACGAAAGGCGTCTTGGGTGCCGTCCCGGGATCTGGAATGCCGGTGCTGATTGGCGTAGCGCCAATTGGGTGCTGGTTTTCCCATATCAGCAGCTGAAAGCGTGGCAGGTAATTGTGTTTTGGATGTTTCTGGTCAGTTGGTGTTGTTGAGGGCTGCGTTGGCAGCTCTGCTCTCTACCCATCCAGTCTCAGGGACTGGCACTTCTTCCCAGCATCTTGAAGTTTTTAAGCCGTTACGCCGTCTCTGTGTGTGTTTGCGCCAGCGCCGCCGTCTCTGTGTGTGTTTGCGCCAGCGCCGCCGTCTCTGTGTGTGTTTGCGCCAGCGCCGCCGTCTCTGTGTGTGTTTGCGCCAGCGCCGCCGTCTCTGTGTGTGTTTGCGCCAGCGCCGCCGTCTCTGTGTGTGTTTGCGCCAGCGCCGCCGTCTCTGTGTGTGTTTGCGCCAGCGCCGCCGTCTCATAAGGGGCCCTGACTTTTAGCTCCTTTGTTTTCTGGGGTCGCAGTGGAGGCTCCTTGCCGCACCAGTGCCTCCCCGCAGGTTATTTTGATCAATGTGTGTCGGGTTTGGGGTCGTTCTCATCATTGGGTGTTGTTGGTGCCGTTGCCATCGTGTGGTCCATAACATGCTGTGGAGCGTCTGTCTGCGCACGTGCGCATTTGGCCGGAGCTGCTCTGCCTGGACACGTGGAGTCCGGGGTGGGTGGGCGGAGGTCTGGGAGTCCCCAGTTAATCTGCTGACGTGTTAAATTGCGTAGGCAGAGGTTGTGCAGTCATGTGGGATGGAGTAGCTGTGGGCAGGGGAGTCGATAGTCCTTTCAGTGGTGTTTTGCAGTTGTTACTAAGAACATTGTTCACTAGTGTTTTCTGTAGTGTGCTGTTTTTTCAGTGATGAAGCGTGTTTTAATGAAATATTTTTTTTTCTTTCCTTTGCAGGTGATCACATTGTCAAATTGGGTCACTTACTTATAAAAAGGCATTTTGTTAGGCTATGTAACACTCAGTTATAGCCTTTTTTGATGGTAACCAAAGCAGCTACAGACTCTGATCAACACTCATGAGATAAGGCCTGCTTTACACCTTTTTGAAGAAATAGGCTTCTTTCAGTGAAAACGCCACAGTCAAGGCTGGAAGGAAGCTCCTACGGACCATAAACAAAATCTACAGCTGTGCGGAGCCAAGTCCGGTCCGAGGTCAGCGCAAAGGATCCACTGAGAAGCAAGAAGACCACAGACTCAGCTATTGCTATTGGCCCGAATCACAGTGTAGAGGGGTGGGTGAATAGTTTGTAAGGGTATCAATACCCAGGGATTTCTATGCTTGGCTGGGACTTAAGCAGAAGCAGCAGCTCCAGTCAGCCTTCCCGACGTACTGTTCTGTTTGGTTAGTTATTTACACGGTTTTTGCCTGAGAGTTTGCCCCAATAGATCAAGGATTTAGACCCCAACCCACCTGTCCCCACGCCCCCGGAAGGGAGGTAGGGACATTGAGGTGTAGAGCGATGCAATTCTGAAATTCAGGCTGAGCAATATAAGGAATGAGGTGTACACGTACAATCCTTTGGCTGTATGTAAATATAATATCTTAGGTGTTTCCCCTGTCCCCTGTGAGTCCGGGAGCCAAACCGTAGATCCGCCGCGGGGCTAAGTTTGGATCCAGCCGCACCTAGACTCCCCTCTTGGAGGAGTTTAGAAAGCAAGGGGGTCCATTCGAACCTCACGACTCAAGGGAAAGGCCTCTCTCTAGCCTTTGGCATCTCCCGTCCATGTAGAAATCAATCTGAATGAAGTTCCAGCCGATTTTGATCGGCATATTTTGTCCACTTAGCAAGCAATAGCGTCCCTCACCATCACATTCCACGACTATTTTTTTCTGGGGTTGCAGTAGAGACTCCTCACCTCACCGCTGCCTCCCTGCAGGTTCTTTAGATCGATGCAGTCTCTGGTTTGGAGTCGTTCTTGTTATAGAGCATTTTTGGTGCTGTTGATGTGTTGTCTATAATGTTCTGAGGTGTGTCTGTCTGCGCACGTGCGCATTTGGCTGGAGCTGCTCTGCCCAGAGGCGTGGAGTCAGGGGTGGGTGGACGGAGCTCTAGGGGTGCACGGTTGATCTGTTGACGTGTTCAACTGCGCAGGCCAAGGTGGTGCAGTCATCTGGGATGGAGTAGCTGTGGGCAGGGGAGCAGACTGTCCCTTCCCCAGTGTTTTAGAGACTCAGTTAGAGCTTCTGGTGGGATTCCTAAACAGAAAGCAGACCTGTGGGATGGTCAAGCTGTTGATGACCATCTGGGTGACTTGTTGAATACCTTGATTTCAGGTGCAGAGGGAGAAGTTGGCCTGGAAGAGCGACAGAGGAGGCGAGCCGTGCGCCGTAAGCAGGTGGGTCGTTGCGTGGCGCCAGAGGGAAGCTGTGCCCTGTGGCTCTCGCTGAGCTTGGTCGTTTCTCTGTTTCCTAGGTGTTCCTGTAGACACTGAAGAGGAACCCGGCGATGCAGGAAGACGGCTGTTCGCGCACATGGCGTTTTCATCTGTTGAAGATGGATTCGGTCCCTTGGCCCTCTGAAAGCTAAGTGGAGGCACGGGGGCTGGGAAGGGGCTGGGAATCACAGGCATGGGGGTAAAGTTCTGGTAAGGGAAAGGGCCGTCCAGGAACAGTCCCCTTTGGGCGGGTAAAGGGCCCAGGGAACTTTACAGTGCGACGCCAGCGTGTGCCGGGCAGGGCAGCTCCAGCCTGTGTCTGCGTTGTGTAGTTCGGGAAGCCTGCCTTGCGCCTGTCAGAAGATCCTGGGGTCTCGTTGTGCTCAAGGGGCACAACGTGCCTCCCGGGTGCCATCCCGGGATCTGGAACGCCAGTGCCAATTGACTTGGTGCCAATTGGGTCCTGGATTCTTGTCATCAGCCAAAAGTGTGGATGGTGTTTGCATTTGGGATGTTTCCGGTCAGTTGTGATTTACGGTCTTGTTCTGGGCTGCATCATCAGCAGCTCTGCTCTCTACCCATCCAGTCTAAGGGACTGGCACTTCAAGATGCTGGGAAGAAGTTCTTAGTCTTGCAGCAGCCTCGTGTGTTTGCGCCAGCGCCGCTGTCTCTGTGTGTTTGCGCCAGCGCCGCCGTCTCCTAAGGGGCCGTGCCGTTCGGCTCTTATTTTTTTCTGGGGTTGCAGTAGAGGCTCCTCGCCTCACCAATGCCTCCCTGCAGGTTCTTTTGATCGATGCCGTCTCTGTTTTGGAGTTGCTCTTGTTATAGCGCGTTTTTGGTGCTGTCAATGTGTTGTTGATCATGTTCTGAGGTGCGTCTGTCTGCGCATGTGCACCTTTGGCTGGGAGCTGCTCTGCCCAGAGGCGTGGAGTCCGGGGTGGGTGGACGGAGCTCTAGGGGTGCACGGTTGATCTGTTGACGTGTTAAACTGCGCAGGCCAAGGTGGTGCAGTCATCTGGGATGGAGTAGCCGTGGGCAGGGGAGCGGACTGTCCCTTCCGCAGTGTTTTAGAGACTCAATTAGACCTTCTGGTGGGATTCCTAAACAGAAAGCAGACCTGTGGGATGGTCAAGCTGTTGATGAGCATCTGGGTGACTTGTTGTATACCTTGATTTCAGGTGCAGAGGGACAACCTGGCACGAAAGAGCGACGGAGGAGGTGAGCCGTGCGCCGTAAGCAGGTGGGTTGTTGTGTGGTGTCAGTGGGAAGATGTGCCTTGTGCCTTTATACTGTGTGGTTGCTCTGCTTAGTGAGCTTGTTTTCTCGTGTTGCTGTAGATGTTGAGGAGGAACCCGGCGATGCTGGAATATCCCCGTCAGCGCACGTGGCGTTTTCATCTGTTGAAGATGGATTCGGTCTCTTGGCCCTCTCAAAGCTAAGTGGAGGCTGGGGGGCTGGGAAGGGGCTGGGAACCGGAGGGAGTGGGGTAAAGTTCTGTTCGGGGCAAGGGCCATCCAGGAACAGTCCCCTTTGGGCAGGTGAAGGGCCCAGGGAACTTTACAGTGCGACGCCAGCGTGTGCCGGGCAGGGCAGCTCCAGCCTGTCTGCGTTGTGTAGTTCGGGAAGCCTGCCTTGCGCCTGTCAGACGATCCTGGGGTCTCGTTGTGCTCAAGGGGCACAACGTGCCTCCCGGGTGCCATCCCGGGATCTGGAACGCCAGTGCCAATTGACTTGGTGCCAATTGGGTCCTGGATTCTTGTGTCATCAGCCAAAAGTGTGGATGGTGTTTGCATTTGGGATGTTTCCGGTCAGTTGTGATTTACGGTCTTGTTCTGAGCTGCATCATCAGCAGCTCTGCTCTCTACCCATCCAGTCTAAGGGACTGGCACTTCAAGATGCTGGGAAGAAGTTCTTAGTCTTGCAGCAGCCTCGTGTGTTTGCGCCAGCGCCGCCGTCTCTGTGTGTTTGCGCCAGCGCCGCCGTCTCTGTGTGTTTGCGCCAGCGCCGCCGTCTCATAAGGGGCCGTGATGTTCGGCTCTTATTTTTTTCTGGGGTTGCAGTAGAGGCTCCTCGCCTCACCAATGCCTCCCTGCAGGTTCTTTTGATCGATGCAGTCTCTGGTTTGGAGTCGTTCTTGTTGTAGAGCGTTTTTGGTGCTGTTGATTTGTTGTCTATAACGTTCTGAGGTGCGTCTGTGTGCGCACGTGCGCATTTGGCTGGAGCTGCTCTGCCCGGAGGCGTGGAGTCCTGGTTGGGTGGACGGTGCTCTAGGGGTGCACGGTTGATCTGTTGACGTGTTAAACTGCGCAGGCCAAGGTGGTGCAGTCATCTGGGATGGAGTAGCTGTGGGCAGGGGAGCGGACTGTCCCTTCCGCAGTGTTTTAGAGACTCAATTAGAGCTTCTGGTGGGATTCCTAAACAGAAAGCAGACCTGTGGGATGGTCAAGCTGTTGATGAGCATCTGGGTGACTTGTTGAATACCTTGATTTCAGGTGCAGAGGGACAACCTGGCACAGAAGGGACGACGCAGGAGGCGAGCCGTGCGCCGTAAGCAGGTGGGTTGTTGCGTGTTGTCAGTGGGAATATGTGCCTTGTGCCTTTATACTGTGTGCTCGCTCTGCTTAGTGAGGTTGTGTTTTCTCGTGTTGCTGTAGATGTTCAGGAGGAACCTGGCGATGCTGGAATATCCCCGTCAGCGCACGTGGCGTTTTCATCTGTTGAAGATGGATTCGGTCTCTTGGCCCTCTCAAAGCTAAGTGGAGGCTGGGGGGCTGGGAAGGGGCTGGGAACCGCAGGGAGGGGGGTAAAGTTCTGTTCGGGGCAAGGGCTATCCAGGAACAGTCCCCTTTGGGCAGGTGATGGGCCCGGGGACCTTTCCAGTGCGATGCCAGCGTGTGCCGGGCAGGGCAGCTCCAGCCTGTGTCTGCGTTGTGGTGTAGTTCGGGAAGCCTGCCTTGCGCCTGTCAGATGATCCTGGGGTCTTGTTGCGTTTGAGGGACACGAAAGGCGTCTTGGGTGCCGTCCCGGGATCTGGAATGCCGGTGCTGATTGGCGTAGCGCCAATTGGGTGCTGGTTTTCCCATATCAGCAGCTGAAAGCGTGGCAGGTAATTGTGTTTTGGATGTTTCTGGTCAGTTGGTGTTGTTGAGGGCTGCGTTGGCAGCTCTGCTCTCTACCCATCCAGTCTCAGGGACTGGCACTTCTTCCCAGCATCTTGAAGTTTTTAAGCCGTTACGCCGTCTCTGTGTGTGTTTGCGCCAGCGCCGCCGTCTCTGTGTGTGTTTGCGCCAGCGCCGCCGTCTCTGTGTGTGTTTGCGCCAGCGCCGCCGTCTCATAAGGGGCCCTGACTTTTAGCTCCTTTGTTTTCTGGGGTCGCAGTGGAGGCTCCTTGCCGCACCAGTGCCTCCCCGCAGGTTATTTTGATCAATGTGTGTCGGGTTTGGGGTCGTTCTCATCATTGGGTGTTGTTGGTGCCGTTGCCATCGTGTGGTCCATAACATGCTGTGGAGCGTCTGTCTGCGCACGTGCGCATTTGGCCGGAGCTGCTCTGCCTGGACACGTGGAGTCCGGGGTGGGTGGGCGGAGGTCTGGGAGTCCCCAGTTAATCTGCTGACGTGTTAAATTGCGTAGGCAGAGGTTGTGCAGTCATGTGGGATGGAGTAGCTGTGGGCAGGGGAGTCGATAGTCCTTTCAGTGGTGTTTTGCAGTTGTTACTAAGAACATTGTTCACTAGTGTTTTCTGTAGTGTGCTGTTTTTTCAGTGATGAAGCGTGTTTTAATGAAATATTTTTTTTTCTTTCCTTTGCAGGTGATCACATTGTCAAATTGGGTCACTTACTTATAAAAAGGCATTTTGTTAGGCTATGTAACACTCAGTTATAGCCTTTTTTGATGGTAACCAAAGCAGCTACAGACTCTGATCAACACTCATGAGATAAGGCCTGCTTTACACCTTTTTGAAGAAATAGGCTTCTTTCAGTGAAAACGCCACAGTCAAGGCTGGAAGGAAGCTCCTACGGACCATAAACAAAATCTACAGCTGTGCGGAGCCAAGTCCGGTCCGAGGTCAGCGCAAAGGATCCACTGAGAAGCAAGAAGACCACAGACTCAGCTATTGCTATTGGCCCGAATCACAGTGTAGAGGGGTGGGTGAATAGTTTGTAAGGGTATCAATACCCAGGGATTTCTATGCTTGGCTGGGACTTAAGCAGAAGCAGCAGCTCCAGTCAGCCTTCCCGACGTACTGTTCTGTTTGGTTAGTTATTTACACGGTTTTTGCCTGAGAGTTTGCCCCAATAGATCAAGGATTTAGACCCCAACCCACCTGTCCCCACGCCCCCGGAAGGGAGGTAGGGACATTGAGGTGTAGAGCGATGCAATTCTGAAATTCAGGCTGAGCAATATAAGGAATGAGGTGTACACGTACAATCCTTTGGCTGTATGTAAATATAATATCTTAGGTGTTTCCCCTGTCCCCTGTGAGTCCGGGAGCCAAACCGTAGATCCGCCGCGGGGCTAAGTTTGGATCCAGCCGCACCTAGACTCCCCTCTTGGAGGAGTTTAGAAAGCAAGGGGGTCCATTCGAACCTCACGACTCAAGGGAAAGGCCTCTCTCTAGCCTTTGGCATCTCCCGTCCATGTAGAAATCAATCTGAATGAAGTTCCAGCCGATTTTGATCGGCATATTTTGTCCACTTAGCAAGCAATAGCGTCCCTCACCATCACATTCCACGGCGTCACGATCGGGAAGCTGTGGAAGAATAGGTCACCGTGGTCAAGAGCTATATGAAGGATGGCAAGGGAATTAAGTGCAAACTGTTTTCCTTTCCTGACAATTAGCTCGAGGCAGGTACTTAAAAGGGTCGGTGCGGTAGATGACGTGCAGCACGTTGGGATAGCGTGAAACCTCGAGCGAATGTAGCTCGGGGTTTTAGGTTTTTTTTCCTTGGACGGGTTAGGGCGTCGGGTTAGGGCGTCGGGTTAGGGCGTCGGGTTAGGGCGTCGGGTTAGGGCGTCGGGTTAGGGCGTCGGGTTAGGGCGTCGGGTTAGGGCGTCGGGTTAGGGCGTCGGGGCTGCCGCGGCGGGTCTCAGTGTCGCCGCCCTGTGGCGAAACTCGGGTACTGCAGCGCATGGCCAGGGGACAGAGACGCTGCTTGACCCGAAGCAGTCAGAGGTGCCAGATGAGAAACACAAGCACTCAGAGGTGCCAAATAAGAAAGAAACGTCAGAACCAGCAGGAGCTGCGGCTTCAGAGCTCTGTCAGCGTTGATCTTATGAGTCTGATTTTGATGCGAGCCATTTTGACTTACATTATGCTACAGTGTTCTGTTTGGCACTGCTAGTGGGTAACAAATAATTGTGCTGTACCACAACACGAGGTGATAATATTTCGTAGATTTGTACTGCCAAAGAATTTGCAAGTATATTGCAAAGGGGGGAATTCAAGAGAAGCTGCCAAATTAATGTATAGTGTGATGAAGTTACAAAAGACAAGCCTGTCATCAGGCAGTTGACATAAGAAATGCTTTCTGGAAACGTGCAAAACGAGGGGCTATGTTTCAAGAACTCTCCTGTGGAATTGCTGTGTTTCAGGGGGAGCTGTGACCGCCCCATGCTCAGCAGACCCCCAGCCCCGGTGGGGGGAGCAGCGCCGGAGCGGGAGACGCGGCACCGTCGTCCGTGCCCAGCGTGCCGGGGGGCGGCTGCCGGCCTGTGGGACGTGGCTGCGGCTGTTCGGGGCGCTGCCCCCCCGGGTTTGGGAGCTCTGGTATGTACGTATGTGAATGGCATTTTAAAGTAATGAGCTGCCCGCTGGGGCTGTTTTCCTTTTCTAACTTTTGTTTTTTGGAGTGAATCAATGGGGGAACTCGGGGGATGATGATGATGTTACCGGAGGAGCAGGCCAGCGAGAGCTGGGGGCTCACAGCCCCAAAATGCCTGAAGAATCAGGGTTTTCAGTGGCACTGTGAGGAGGAGAAATTTCTCCCTGTCCACTGCAGGGAAAACAGAACAATCCCCCACCAAAGCTGTCCTAGAGAAATACTTGCTGTTTGTCATTCAGGCTCTAGAACGGCCCAGTGTCCCGTTAAAGGTTGCGGTGGTGCGGGTCAGGGATCCCCAGGCTGTGCCGGGACCACAGGACGGCTGCTGGTGGAACCCAAAGTCCAGGACAACTTCTCGGAGGTAAGAACCTTTCGATTTGTTCTCCTCAGGACACGTCCCTTTGCCTCTGGCCCCCTCACAAGCTTACTCGCCCCCTGGTTCCCTCAGAAACCCATTTCCTTCCAGCTCCTCTGCGATGACCCTGCCTGCCTTTGGTCCCTGCAGGCTCTTTGGTGGCATCACGGTGCCCGTTTGACCTCTTGCCCCATTAAATTCCCCTCTTTTCTCTCTTCCCCTCAAAACTTCCCCATTTGCTCTTGACACATCCCAGAGGCCTCATTTTTGCCCTCTTGTCTCCTCTCAGAACCCCCCATCTGTTGGCCCCTGTCGAGGGTTTAGATTGCGGGGTGACAGTAAAACCCTGGCAGGTGTATTGTTAACCCCCTCTCCCCCCCACTTCCCCCTTTTGCCCCTCCCTCTCCCCCCGTCCCACTCAGGACAGGCGATCGGGAGGGGGAGAAGGACAGAGAGGAGAGAGCTGGAAATATTAACAATGTTTTACTAATGCTACTGATAAGAATAGGGAAAATAATACAAAATATACAAAACCAATCTTGAATGTCTCAGCACCTGCAGAGCCGGCACCCGAAGTGTGGTGAGCCGGCACCCAGCCGTGGGGTTGGTTGGGCGCGTCGTTGGCGGAGCCGGCACTGACGATCTCTGGACGCGTCGAGGCGCTGCGGTGGGTTTTCCTGGAAATTCCAAGGCCCTGGTGTTTTGTGATTGTAACTACTTACTTACTGTAAGACATTTAGGACGAAAACGTAAATAAGAGTAACCAGAAGAGTCTTTGGGAGTAAATGATGCCTGTCATCTACTCTAGCTGTTACTCAAAACTCTGCAGACAGTAATTATCTCCAGTTGATGTAGTAAAATTTAAAAGAGTGGAATATAAATACTGGAGCACTAATTGGAAGTAATACCTGTGGAGAAAAAATCTCTAGTTTATAATAAAAAAATAACATTTTTATCACTACATTACTACCAGCCGGATTAACTAGCACACATTAAAGTGTAAATAAATGAAATTATTTAGGCGTGAGCAATAACTAAATTTAATTTCAGCTATTACTTCTTGGTGCACTAGGCAGCAGTTATTCCCAATCTGAATCCTAGTTTAAAACCACGTTGTTTGGAATTCCTTTGAAATGGTAAAGGCAGAAAACTAATGTGGAGTCATTGGTAGCTCCATTTGCACAACCGTTATGAAATAAACTGCAGGCACGAATGACTGCATAGGAAACAAAGTAAGGAAGCTTTAGATTTTAAACAGCATTGGAAAGTGAGCGGGAGTGTTTAGTATTTAAATTATAACAGAGCCATGAGATTGGAGGCAACAAAGCTCAGAACCAAACGGAGTCAAAATGTTACTCTTTTTTTTAAAGAGAAGTAAAAAGGCAGTGATGATTCCCAACAGAACAGTAAAAGATATTTAGATGTAAAATAAAATCAGAAAACAGTGAGTTATGACAGTCTGAATTTAACGACAGCTTTTCTGGGGTTGTGCAAAAACATGACTGGTATTAATTACCTCTGAGTTAAAATAAAAGACAGCAAACTCGATGTGGTTAACAACAGTTAAATTTAATTTTTCAGTGTGCTGTCCAGTCTGGCCTCTCCCTCCAAGGGCGTGGTCTGAGAAAGCCACACCCCCAACTCCACCCCATCAAAAGCTCCGCCCCTGCCCGTCTGTGCCCTCCCCGAGGGGCGTGTCCCTTACAGATCCCTCCCCTTTCATCGCGCCCACCCCCCAGCATCATGATGTATCAAAGCCCCGCCCCCATACTCAGCCCCTCCTAAGCCACGCCCCTCAGAGCACGTGCTGTACAGAGCCCACCCTTACCTCGGCTCCACCCCTCCCTTCCGAAGCTACGCCCCCTTTGGGCGTGCCCCTCTCCCTACCCCAAGAGGCTCCTCCTATGGGGGCGTGACACACAGAGGCTCCACCCCTGCCCACTTTCCCCAGGGGGACCTCCCCATGGGCGTGTCCTCCCAGTCCCCGCCCCTCAGCACTGACCCTGCCCGCGTGGGTGGGGCTACACTCAGCTGCGCGCGCTGCCGCCCCCCCCCCCCGCCTCGCCCCCCAGGTGACCCCAAAGTAACTCCATAGCAGCCCTATGGCTGCCCCACCGGTACCGCTACAGCAGCCCCGTTCCTGCCCCATAAGCTCCAGACACGCCTCTGAGGAGCCCCCACAGCAGCCACCTAAGTGCCCCACAGGTTATCGCCACAGCCGCCCCTCCCGCCCCACGGCCGCCGCTCGGGACCCCCGGAGCCCCCGGCCCCGCACCCGCCCGCAGCCCCGCAGCGCGCGGGCTCGCGCCCCCGGTGCCGGTGAAGCCACGTCCTGGCAGCGGCCGGAGAAGCCGCCGGTTTCCGCCCCCCCCACATCCCCGATCGCTGCTGCTGCCGCGGCCGGAGAAGCCGCCGGTTCCCGCGCCCCCCACATCCCCGATCGCTGCTGCTGCCGCGGCCGGAGAAGCCGCTGCTGTTCCGTCCCCCCACATCCCCGATCGCTGCTGCTGTCGCTGCCGCAGGAGCCGCCGCGGCCGAAGGAGCCGCCGGTTTTCCGCTCAGCCCCGACTGTCCTCCTTCCTCCTCAATCGCCGCCGCACGCAGCCATGACGTTTCCTTTTCCGCCATCTTGTCTCCCTCTTCTGTTCGCATTCGCTCTTTTATACCGAGGGAGGGAGGAGGCGCTCGCTGATTGGCTGACGGTGTCAGCCACGGGAGTCGTCCATTGGGTCATCCCCACGTGGGGTTCTCAGAGGGGGTGAGAGAAAGGCGCTGATTGGTCATCGTGTGGCTGAGGGGAGGAAGGCACTGATTGGTCACTGCCTTTCTGCCAAATTTCGCGCTCCCAGTAACCGGCGCTGATTCGCTAGCGCTCCTGAGGTAGAGAAGGCGCTGATTGGTCGTCGTTTTCCCGCCGACGTTTGCCCACAGCAACGGAGCGCTGATTGGGCAGCGCGGCTGAGGGCGCCGCTCGCCCATTGGCCGGAGGGCGGGCAGGGGGCGGGACTGGGCGGGACAACGAGGTGATAAAGGGGGCGGCGCAGAGAGCGCGCAGGACCAGACACGTGGAGGCGGCAGCGGCTGCGCGAGCTCCTGAGCGCTGACGAACCGGCTGAGCACCAACCCCCCCCCCCCACCGCGGCGGGAAACCCGAGAGCGGCCGGAGTCGGGTAACGGGGCGGGCTAGGGCGGTAATTATCGTGCGGGTGTTAATTGGGGCTCGGCGGGTTAATGAGCGAGCGGCGGGCTGGGGTGGGGTTGGGGGTTTTGATCGAAATTGGGGTTTTAAAGCCGCGGGTTTGTGTTGGGGGGGGGGGGGGGCGGGCGGTTAAGGCTCCCGGAGCCGCTTTAACGGTTTGAATCGTTGTGTTGAGAGCGGGAGGAGCCGGTTCGGGGCTTTTCTCAGGAATCGCGGCTGGTTTGGGTCGAATTCGGCTTTTAAAAGTTTTTTTACGTATTTTTTGGGTCCCGATTTGTGCCAAAAGGCGTCTTTAAAATCTGTTTATTGGCGGTTTATCGGGAGAATTAAAGTTCAAAGCTCGCGGGGATTTGGGGCTTTTCCCGGGATTGTGAGTCCCAATCAGGGTTTTAGAGCCCTTGTGTATTTGAATTGTTGTGTTCAAAGCGCTGTTGGCGGTTTTGTTCCCCGCGGGTCGGGCCGGGCTCCTGCAGCTCTGCACTGTCCATCGCTCGGCGCTCGGAGCCGCTCGGGCCGTTGGGCTCCATCGGCTTTTAAAGGTTCGTTTATCGCGTTCGGAGCCCGAGCGGCCGATTCGCCGCTTTAGAGCTTTTGAATCCACTGTGATCGGAATTTCTGCAGTAGATTGATGTTTAGAGCCGGGGGGATTCGGGGCTCTTTCCAGGGTTGCGAGTCCAAATGCTTTTTTTTTTTCTTTTAACCGCTTATTAATTTAAATTATTAGATTTAAACGGGGCTTTTTGAGGTTTTATGAGGGTTTTTTTTGAGCATTTTGGGCGGTTCGGAGGCTCCTAAAGCCGCTTAATTGTTTAAATTATTAATTGTTAAAATAATTTAAATAGTTGTTGAAATAAGTGTGTAAATTATTGTATTTAAAGTCGGGAGGAGCATTTCGTTGCTTTTTGGGGGGTTTTAGGGCTGAATTCACTTTATTGAACGTGTCTGGGGGGGTCCCAGCTCTGGTGCTGATTTGCGCCCCAAAAAAAGCTTTAAAAATCTATTTATTTATAATTTACTGAACTAATATTTAAGCGGGAACAAATTCGGCTTTTTTAACCCGCCGCCATTTTGTCTCCCCCGTCCCGTTCTCCCCGCACGCTGAGGGGCCGAGGAGCCGCTCGCTGATTGGCCGGTGCCGTCTGGCGGGAAAGCCTCCCGCTGGCTCCGCCCCGCGCGCTGTCTGCGAGGAGAGGAAGGTGAACCCGCTGCATTGGTTACATGGGATTTTTACATTTAGTTATGTATTTTAATTTAATTTAAATTAATTTTAATTTATTATTTAATTTATTAAATAATATATTAATATTAAATGTATAGATAAAATCCATATAGTAATATACTACAACAAGATATAATATGATGAATAGCAGAAATATATATAATATATAATCTGATATAATTAACTGATCAACTAATATTCAATGATATTACTTAATGTAATTTATAATTAATATATAATGGCATAATATAATGATATATAACTTAATATTGTACTAATAATGATATTCATTATATATTATTAATATCTATATTAATATATAATTACTATGTAATGTATCTAATCTATTTTTACATAGATATCTTATTATATAAAGCTGTGAGGGACCATATTTGGGCGGGTTTTTGAGATTTTTAAGGCTGCTTGGTCTCCAATTCAATTTACTTCATTTTGGGTCTGTTTTTAGGATAATTTGTGCTCAAAGAAGCTTTTAAGATCCATTTTTTTGGCAGTTAATTTGCTCACTGGGTTAATACTGAAGCGGGGGATTCGGGGCTGTTTCCCAGGACTGTGACACAAATAACGGCCCTTTCCTTCCCTTTCCCACTGCAGCTCCTGCTCAGAGAACAGCGAAGGCAGCCTGGCCGCCCCCCTCCGGCTGACTGCGCCCCCAGCTCCGGCTGGCTGCGCCCCCCAACTCCGGCTGACTGCCCCCCCAGCTCCGGCTGCCTGCGCCCCCCAACTCCGGCTGCCTGCGCCCCCCAACTCCGGCTGGCTGCGCCGCCCCCCAACTCCGGCTGGCTGCGCCCCACAACTCCGGCTGACTGCGCCCCCCAACTCCGGCTGACTGCGCCCCACAACTCCGGCTGACTGCGCCCCCCAACTCCGGCTGACTGCGCCTCCACTGCACACCATGGCGGGGACGGGAGGGGGGATCACAAGGGTCTATGGGGCGGTGTGGGGGTCAGGGCGGCTGTGAGGTCAACGGGGCTGTTGTGGGGTGAAACACCCCTGAACAGGCTGAATGCCCTGCAGGTGAGTGATCCACACGCTGACCCACACTGACCCACAGTGCTCCATAGCACCTCCATTCTGCCCTATAGATCCACAACACTGCCCCACAGCACCCTATAGCTCCTGTACTCTGCCCCATACATCCACAGTAGTGCCCCCCAGCACCCCATGGCTCCTGCACTCTGCCCTATAGATGCGCAGTAGTGCCCCACAGCACCATATAGCTCCTGCACTCTGCCCTATAGATGCCCAGTACTGCCCCCCAGCACCATATAGCTCCTGTACTCTGCCCCATAGATGCCCAGTACTGCCCCACAGCACCATATAGCTCCTGTACTCTGCCGTATAGATGCCCAGTTCTGCCCCACACCACCATATAGCTCCTGTACTCTGCCATATAGATGCCCAGTACTGCCCCACACCACCATATAGCTCCTGTACTCTGCCCCATAGATGCCCAGTACTGCCCCACAGCACCATATAGCTCCTGTACTCTGCCCCATAGATGCCCAGTACTGCCCCACAGCACCATATAGCTCCTGTACTCTGCTCTATACATCCACAGTAGTGCCCCCCAGCACCCCATGGCTCCTGCACTCTGCCCTATAGATGCCCAGTAGTGCCCCCCAGCACCATATGGCTCCTGTACTCTGCCGTATAGATGCCCAGTACTGCCCCACAGCACCATATAGGTCCTGTACTCTGCCATATAGATGCCCAGTACTGCCCCACAGCACCATATAGGTCCTGTACTCTGCCCCATAGATGCCCAGTACTGCCCCACAGCACCATATAGCTCCTGTACTCTGCCCCATATATCCACAGTAGTGCCCCCCAGCACCCCATGGCTCCTGCACTCTGCCCTATAGATGCCCAGTAGTGGCCCCGAGCACCATATAGCTCCTGTAGTCTGCCCTATAGATGCCCAGTAGTGCCCCCCAGCAACATATAGATCCTGTACTCTGCCCTATACATCCACAGCAGTGCACCCCAGCACCATATAGCTCCTGTACTCTGCCCCATACATCCACAGTAGTGCCCGCCAGCACCCCGTGGCTCCTGTGCTCTGCCCTGTAGATGCCCAGTACTGCTGCACAACACCATATAGCTCCTGTACTCTGCCCCATACATCCACAGCAGTGCCCCCAGCACCATATAGCTCCTGTACTCTGCCCTACAGATGCCCAGTAGTGCCCCCCAGCACAATATAGCTCTTGTACTCTGCCCCATACATCCACAGTAGTGCCCCCCAGCACCCCATGGCTCCTGCACTCTGCCCTATAGATGCCCAGTACTGCTCCACAGCACCATATAGCTCCTGCACTCTGCCCTATAGATGCCCAGTAGTGCCCCCCAGCACCATATAGCTCCTGTACTCTGCCCCATACATCCACAGTACTGCCCCCCAGCACCATATAGCTCCTGTACTCTGCCCCATACATCCACAGTAGTGCCCCCCAGCACCCCATGGCTCCTGCACTCTGCCCTGTAGATGCCCAGTACTGCCCCCAGCACCATATAGCTCCTGTACTCTGCCCCATATATCCACAGTACTGCCCCCCAGCACCATATAGCTCCTGTACTCTGCCCCATAGATGTCCAGTAGTGCCCCCCAGCACCATATAGCTCCTGTACTCTGCCCCATACATCCACAGTAGTGCCCCCCAGCACCCCATGGCTCCTGCACTCTGCCCTATAGATGCGCAGTAGTGCCCCACAGCACCATATAGCTCCTGCACTCTGCCCTATAGATGCCCAGTACTGCCCCCCAGCACCATATAGCTCCTGTACTCTGCCCCATACATCCACAGTAGTGCCCCCCAGCACCCCATGGCTCCTGCACTCTGCCCTGTAGATGCCCAGTACTGCCCCCCAGTACCATATAGCTCCTGTACTCTGCCCCATAGATGCCCAGTACTGCCCCCCAGCACCATATAGCTCCTGTACTCTGCCCCATAGATGTCCAGTAGTGCCCCCCAGCACCATATAGGTCCTGTACTCTGCCCCATACATCAACAGTAGTGCCCCCCGGCACATCATGGCTCTTGCACTGTGCCCCATAGATGCCCAGTAGTGCCCCACAGCACCATATAGCTCCTGTACTCTGCCCCATGCACCCACAGTAGTGCCCCCCAGCACCCCATGGCTCCTGCACTCTGCCCTAAAGATCCCCAGTACTGCCCCACAGCACCATATAGCTCCTGTACTCTGCCCCAAATCCCCAGTACTGCCCCACAGCACCATATAGCTCCTGTACTCTGCCCCATAGATGCCCAGTACTGCCCCCCAGCAACATATAGCTCCTGTACTCTGCCCTATACATCCACAGCAGTGCCCCCCAGCACCATATAGCTCCTGTACTCTGCCCTATACATCCACAGTAGTGCCCGCCAGCACCCCGTGGCTCCTATGCTCTGCCCTGTAGATGCCCAGTACTGCCGCACAGCACCTTATAGCTCCTGTGCTCTGCCCCATACATCCACAGTACTGCCCCCAATACCATATAGCTCCTGTACTTTGCCCCATACATCCACAGTAGTGCTCCCCAGCATCCCATGGCTCCTGCACTCTGCCCTATAGATGCCCAGTAGTGCCCCCCAGCACCATATAGCTCCTGTACTCTGCCCCATACATCCACAGTAGTGCCCCCCAGCACCCCATGGCTCTTGGACTCTGCCCTGTAGATGCCCAGTACTGCCCCCCAGCACCATATAGCTCCTGTACTCTGCCCCATAGATGCCCAGTAGTGCCCCCCAGCACCACATAGCTCCTGTACTCTGCCCCATAGATGTCCAGTAGTGCCCCCCAGCACCATATAGCTCATGTACTCTGCCCCATACATCCACAGTAGTGCCCCCAGCACCCCATGGCTCCTGCACTCTGTCCTGTAGATGCCCAGTAGTGCCCCCCAGTACCATATAGCTCCTGTACTCTGCCCCATACATCGACAGTAGTGCCCCCCGGCACATCATGGCTCTTGCACTGTGCCCCATAGATGCCCAGTACTGCCCCACAGCACCATATAGCTTCTGTACTCTGCCCCATGCACCCACAGTAGTGCCCCCCAGCACCCCATGGCTCCTGCACTCTGCCCTAAAGATCCCCAGTACTGCCCCCTAGCACCATATAGCTCCTGTACTCTGCCCCATACATCCACAGTAGTGCCCCCCAGCACCCCATGGCTCTTGCACTCTGCCCTATAGATGCTCAATACTGCCCCACAGCACCATATAGCTTTTATACTCTTCCCCATACATGCACAGCAGTGCCCCCCAGCACCCCATGGCTCCTGCTCTCTGCCCTAAAGATGCCCAGTACTGCCCCACAGCACCACATAGCTCTTGTAATTTGCCCCATACATCCATAGCAGTGCCCCCCAGCACCCCATAGTGACTCTACTCTGCTCCATAGACCCACAGTGCTGCCCCACAGGACCCCATAGGACTCGACTCTGCCCCTTAGACCCAGAGAGCTGCCCCACAGCAGCCTGTAGGTGCTGCATTCTGCCCTGTTGGTGCAACGTGCTGCCTCACAGCACCACACACCTCTGTCCACCTGACCACCCCTCCCTCCTGACCACGCCTGCACTGCCCACTATGGGTGGGTCACAAGGGTCTATGGGGCGGGTGTGGGGGTCAGGGGGGCTGTGGGGTCAATGGGATTGTTGTCAGGTGAAACACCCCTGAAGAGGCTGAACCCTCTATGAGTGAGTGACCCACACAGTGACCCACAGCAGCCCATAGCCCCTCTGCCCTATAGAGTCACTGCACTCCATAGCTGCTTTTACTCTGCCCCATAAATGGACAGCACTGCTCTACAGCACCCTATGTCTCCACTCTGCCCCATACATCACCCACAGCACCCTGTATCTTGTTTACTCTGCCCTATAGACCCACAGTGTAACCCCACAGCACCCCACAGTTCTTCTGCCCTATAGATCAACAGCACTGTCCCAGAAAACACCGTAGGTTCTTCACAGTAGCCCATAGGCCAGCAGTGCTGCCCCAAAGCACACTGTAGCTCCTGCACCCTGCCCCATAGAACCACAGCAATGCCCCTCAGTGCCCTACACATCCAGTGTGCCCTATACATCCACAGCACTGCTCTGCACCACCATATAGTTCCAGCACTCTGCCCCATTGATATGTAGCAGCCCACAGCTACTGGGTTCTGCGCATAGATCCACATTCCTGGGTCCCCTCACCCCACCAGATGTCCTGGGTTGTGATGCTGCACAGGGCCCTGTGTACAATAGAAAATGAGGACAGCATGGCTGCTGGGCTCCACCCGGCTTGGAATCCAAGATGGCTGGGGGGGGGCTGGCAGCCCTGCTGGCACTGCCGGAGGGGCTGTTCATCTGGGCCGTGCTCAGGCGGCAGCTCCTGGCTGTATCGGCTGCTCCCATTGGCTGCCCCTGTGGCCCTGCACCCTGCCCATGGGAACAAGATGGCTGCCCTGGTGGGTGTGGCCCTCTCGGCTGCTGTGTCCCTGCTGGTGGGCGGGGCCATGGCTGCCAAGCCTGTGCTGGAAGGGTGGGGCTGAGGTGGGCGGGGCCTGCCTAGGGTGGCCATTTTGGGGTGGGGCCCAAGGTGGGTGGTGGGACCTGTGACTCTGTTTACCCCGATGGCCATCTTGGAAAAGGGCAGCGCTGTGCCGCTGCCATCCTGACATTGCTCCCCTGGGCCATGCTGGGGGATTTTTAACCTGGTTTTGGGGCCAATTCTCACCCAATAAAATAATGTTAAAAACCTTAAGCATGTGGTTTGTTCCATTTCCAGTGAGGAATTTGGGGGTGAGGTTTAGGGTTGAGGGTGGGGCTGAAAGTGTGGGTGGGGCCACTGCCAACCCCACTCCCCTCCCAAGCTGTCCCCAATGTGCCTTCCCGGAGGGGTGTGCCCCAACCAGGCCCCACCCCCTTTCCAAGCACCCCACCCTCCCAGCTGGGCTCCTCCCCCTTGACCCACACTTCCACCCCCCTTGGTGGGCTCCCTGCAGGGGGTGTGGCCTACAGACCTACAACTCCTTCCCCGCCCCTGCTGAGCCATGTACCCATCAGGGCATGACAGGGGCAGACAAAGCTCAGGAAGGACCAACAGAGCCAGGCAGGGCCTGAGAGAGCTCGAGAAAGTCCGACAGGTCTCGACACTGCCTGACAAAGCCCGACAGGGCCCGAGAGAGTTTGACGGATCCTCACAGAGCCCGACAAAGCTTGACAGAGCCCAACAGGACCCGTCAGGGCCTGACAAATCTTGTCAGTTCCTGAGAGAGCCTCAATGTGTATGACAGAGCCCTGGGGGCCTCAACAGAGCCTGAGAAATCTTGACAGGGCTCAGCAGAGCCCAAGAGGTCTCGACAGAGCCCTACAGAGCCCATCAAAGCCTGATAGAGCCTGACAGACCCCAAGAGGTCTCGACAGAGCCCTGCAGAGCCCATCAAAGCCTGATAGAGCCTGACAGACCCCAAGAGGTCTCGACAGAGCCCTGCAGAGCCCATCAAAGCCTGATAGAACCTGACAGGCCCCAAGAGGTCTCGACAGAGCCCTACAGAGCCCATCAAAGCCTGATAGAGCCTGACAGGCCCCAAGAGGTCTCGACAGGGCTTCACAAAAATCAACAGTGTCTGACAGAGCCTGACAGGAGTGCAGGTGCTGTCATTTCCAGTGAGGGTCCAGGTGATTTGATAAGGGTGGTGGGCGGGGCCTGGGGTGATTGATCCCTCCCCTTTCCAGGGGATTGTGGGAAGGGGTGGGCGGGGCTCAGGGTATTTGAGCCCCAGTCCCCGGGTAGGGAGCTCACTCCGCTCCAGGATGGCTTTGGTGCAGGTTCTCTGTTGCTCCTTCAGCAGTCAGCAGCTTTTGAGCCATTTCAGCTACGTGGGCAGACGTCTCAGGAGAAGCAGAGGTGTCCGTTTGAGGGAAGAGCTTCGGGCGCAGCAAAGGTTCAGTAGCAGCTGTAGTAGAAAGGTTGTTTGTCATTATGTTTCATTTGTTGATTCAGTTCCAGGGGCTTTGCATTTTCCAGTAGTTCCTGACCACGATGAAGATGGAGCGTTGGTTATTGTATCTCCTTTCTATCTGCTCCCTAGAAAACCTAAGTTGACATCCATACTGAGTCTCATTGTAGATGCAATAGCAGTAATAAAGTGCAGGTGCTGTCACTTCAAGTGAGATTCCAGGTAATTTGATAAGGGTGGTGGGTGGGGTCTGGGGTGATTGATCCCTCCCCTTTCCCAGGGGATTGTGGGCAGGGGTGGGTGGGGCTCAGGGTATTTGAGCCCCAGTCCCCGGGTAGGGAGCTCATTCCACTCCAGGACAGCTTCGGTGCCGGTTCTCTGTCGCTCCTTCGGCAGTCGGCAGCTTTTGAGCCGTTTAAGCTACGTGGGCAGATGTCTTAGGAGAAGCGGAGGTGTCCGTTTGAGGTAAGAGCTTCGGGCGCAGCAAAGGTTCAGTAGCAGCTGTAGTAGAAAGGTTGTTTGTCATTATGTTTCATTTGCTGATTCAGTTCCAGGGGCTTTGCATTTTCCAGTAATTCCTGACCACGATGAAGATGGAGTGTTGTTTTTTGGTTTGTATTGCTGTATTAATAGCTGTTAATATAATCTCCTATCCTAGAAGAGTGTTTTGTCTCCAGAACCTTTGCAGCGTGCAATGGCCCCCGGTAGGTCATTCAAATGTACCTCCCGGAACTCAGCCAAGGTGAGCAATGACTCGTAGGCTGCTACCGATAAATATTATTCGGGTGCCTAATCGTATGCATGTCCTTGTTTTCCTTATTGTAGGTGATGATGGAGAAAGTGACAACTGCAGGAAGATCTCCGTTAGTCCACGTCACGTTTTCCTCTGTTGAAGATGGATTCGGTCCCTTGGCCCTCTGAAAGTTAAGTGCAGGCACAAGGGCTGGGAATTGCAGGGAGGGTTTGAAGTTCTGAGATAGAAGAGGGCAGTCAGGAGCAGTCCCCTTTGGGCAGATAAATAGGGTCAGGGACCTTTACAGTGCGATGCCAGCGTGTGCCGGGCAGGGCAGCTCCAGCCTACGTCTGTTGTCGCGTAGTTCGGGAAGCCGCCTCCCGCCTGTCAGACGATCCTGGGGTATCATTGCGCTCCAGGGGCACGAAAGTCATTTTAAGCACCATCCCGGGGTCTGGAAAGCTGGTGCCGACCGGCGTAGCACCAATCGGCTGCCAGTTTTCTTGTATCGGCAGCCGAAAGGGTGCACGGTTCTTGCATCTTGAACGTTTTCGGTCAGTTGTGTTTTACGGTGTAGTTGTGGGCTGCAACAGCAGCTCTGCTCTCTACCCATCCAGTCTAAGGGACTGGCACTTCTTCCCAGCATCTTGAAGGTTTTAAGTCTTGCAGCAGCTTCTCGTATTTGCGCCGTCTCCGTGTGTTTGCGCCAGCGCCACTGCCTCATAAGGGGCCGTGATGTTCCGCTCTTATTTTTTTCTGGGGTTGCAGTAGAGACTCCTCACCTCACCGCTGCCTCCCTGCAGGTTCTTTTGGTCGATGCAGTCTCTGGTTTGGAGTCGTTGCTGTTGTAGAGCGTTTTTGGTCTTGTTGATGTGTTGTCGATAATGTTCTGAGGTGCGTCTGTCTGCGCACATGCACCTTTGGCTGGGAGCTGCTCTGCCCGGAGGCGTGGAGTCCGGGGTGGGTGGACGGAGCTCTAGGGGTGCGCGGTTGATCTGTTGACGTGTTAAACTGCGCAGGCAAAGGTGGTGCAGTCATCTGGGATGGAGTAGCTGTGGGCAGGGGAGCGGACTGTCCCTTCCGCAGTGTTTTAGAGACTCAATTAGAGCTTCTGGTGGGATTCCTAAACAGAAAGCAGACCTGTGGGATGGTCAAGCTGTTGATGATCAGCTGGGTGACTTGTTGAATACCTTGATTTCAGGTGCAGAGGGACAACTTGGCCTGGAAGAGCGACGGAGGAGGCGACCCGCGCGCCATAAGCAGGTGGGTCGGTGCGTGGCGCCAGAGGGAAGCTGTGCCGTGTGGCTCTTGCTGAGCTTGGTCGTTTCTCTGTTTCCTAGGTGTTCCTGTAGACATTGAAGAGGAACCCGGCGATGCAGGAAGACGGCCGTTCGCGCACTTGGCGTTTTCATCCGTTGAAGATGGATTCGGTCCCTTGGCCCTCTGAAAGCTAAGTGGAGGCTGGGGGGGCTGGGGAGGGGCTGGGAATCACAGGGATGGGGGTAAAGTTCTGGTAAGGGAAAGGGCCGTCCAGGAACAGTCCCCTTTGGGCGGGTAAAGGGCGCAGGGAACTTTGCAGTGCGACGCCAGCATGTGCCGGGCAGGGCAGCTCCAGCCTGTGTCTGCGTTGTGTAGTTCGGGAAGCCTGCCTTGCGCCTGTCAGATGATCCTGGGGTCTCGTTGTGCTCAAGGGGCACAACGTGCATCTCGGGTGCCATCCCGGGATCTGGATGCCAGTGCCAATTGGCTTGGTGCCAATTGGGTCCTGGATTCTTGTGTCATCAGCCAAAAGTGTGGATGGTGTTTGCATTTTGGATGTTTCCGGTCAGTTGTGATTTATGGTGTTGTTTTGGGCTGCATCATCAGCAGCTCTGCTCTCTACCCATCCAGTCTAAGGGACTGGTACTTCAAGATGCTGGGAAGAAGTTCTTAGTCTTGCAGCAGCCTCGTGTGTTTGCGCCAGCGCCGCCGTCTCTGTGTGTTTGCGCCAGCGCCGCCGTCTCCTAAGGGGCCGTGCCGTTCGGCTCTTATTTTTTTCTGGGGTTGCAGTAGAGCCTCCTTGCCTCACCCCTGCCTCCCTGCAGGTTCTTTTGGTCGATGCAGTCTCTGGTTTGGAGTCGTTCTTGTTATAGAGTGTCTTTGGTGCTGTTGATGTGTTGTCGATAACGTTCTGAGGTGCGTCTGTCTGCGCACGTGCACCTTTGGCTGGGAGCTGCTCTGCCCGGAGGCGTGGAGTCAGGGGTGGGTGGACAGAGCTCTAGGGGTGCACGGTTAATCTGTTGACAGGTTAAACTGCATAGGAAAAGGTTGTGCAGTCATCTGGGATGGAGTAGCCGTGGGCAGGGGAGCGGACTGTCCCTTCCGCAGTGTTTTAGAGACTCAATTAGAGCTTCTGGTGGGATTCCTAAACAGAAAGCAGACCTGTGGGATGGTCAAGCTGTTGATGAGCATCTGGGTGACTTGTTGAATACCTTGATTTCAGGTGCAGAGGGACAACTTGGCACGGAAGAGCGACGGAGGAGGCGAGCCGTGCGCCGTAAGCAGGTGGGTCGGCGCGTGGCGCCAGAGGGAAGCTGTGCCGTGTGGCTCTCGCTGAGCTTGGTCGTTTCTCTGTTTCCTAGGTGTTCCTGTAGACAATGAAGAGGAACCCGGCGATGCAGGAAGATGGCCGTTCGCTCACATGGCGTTTTCATCCGTTGAAGAGGGATTCGGTCCCTTGGCCCTCTGAAAGCTAAGTGGAGGCTGG
Source organism: Streptopelia decaocto (assembly GCF_964273445.1). Lineage (NCBI taxonomy): Eukaryota > Metazoa > Chordata > Aves > Columbiformes > Columbidae > Streptopelia > Streptopelia decaocto. Next base: position 12,205 of record NW_028117288.1, on the reverse strand, counting down.
GGGGCTGGGAAGGGGCTGGGAACCGCAGGGAGGGGGGTAAAGTTCTGGTAAGGGAAAGGGCCATCCAGGAACAGTCCCCTTTGGGCGGGTAAAGGGCGCAGGGAACTTTACGGTGCGACGCCAGCGTGTGCCAGGCAGGGCAGCTCCAGCCTGTGTCTGCGTTGTGTAGTTCGGGAAGCCTGCCTTGCGCCTGTCAGACGATCCTGGGGTCTCGTTGTGCTCAAGGGGCACAACGTGCCTCTCGGGTGCCATCCCGGGATCTGGAACGCCAGTGCCAATCGACTTGGTGCCAATTCGGTCCTGGATTCTTGTGTCGTCAGCCAAAAGTGTGGATGGTGTTTGCATTTGGGATGTTTCCGGTCAGTTGTGATTTATGGCATTGTTCTGGGCTGCATCATCAGCAGCTCTGCTCTCTACCCATCCAGTCTAAGGGACTGGCACTTCAAGATGCTGGGAAGAAGTTCTTGGTCTTGCCGCCGTCTCTCTGTGTGTTTGCGCCAGCGCCGCCGTCTCTCTGTGTGTTTGCGCCAGCGCCGCCGTCTCTCTGTGTGTTTGCGCCAGCGCCGCCGTCTCTCTGTGTGTTTGCGCCAGCGCCGCCGTCTCTCTGTGTGTTTGCGCCAGCGCCGCCGTCTCATAAGGGGCCGTGCCGTTCGGCTCTTATTTTTTTCTGGGGTTGCAGTAGAGGCTCCTCGCCTCACCCCTGCCTCCCTGCAGGTTCTTTTGGTCGATGCAGTCTCTGGTTTGGAGTCGTTCTTGTTGTAGAGCGTTTTTGGTGCTGTTGATGTGTTGTCTATAATGTTCTGAGCTGCGTCTGTCTGCGCACGTGCACCTTTGGCTGGGAGCTGCTCTGCCCGGAGGCGTGGAGTCAGGGGTGGGTGGACGGAGCTCTAGGGGGGCGCGGTTGATCTGTTGACATGTTAAACTGTGCAGGCAAAGGTTGTGCAGTCATCTGGGATGGAGTAGCCGTGGGCAGGGGAGCGGACCGTCCCTTCCCTAGTGTTTTAGAGACTCAATTAGAGCTTCTGGTGGGATTCCTAAACAGAAAGCAGACCTGTGGGGTGGTCAAGCTGTTGATGATCATCTGGGTGACTTGTTGAATAACTTGATTTCAGGTGCAGAGGGACAACTTGGCCTGGAAGAGCGACGGAGGAGGCGACCCGCGCGCCATAAGCAGGTGGGTCGGTGCGTGGCGCCAGAAGGAAGCTGTGCCGTGTGGCTCTCGCTGAGCTTGGTCGTTTCTCTGTTTCCTAGGTGTTCCTGTAGACATTGAAGAGGAACCAGGCGATGCAGGAAGATGGCCGTTTGCGCACGTGGCGTTTTCTCTGCTGAAGATGGATTCAGTCTCTTGGCCCTCTGAAAGCTAAGTGGAGGCTGGGGGGCTGGGAAGGGGCTGGGAACCGCAGGGAGGGGGGTAAAGTTCTGGTAAGGGAAAGGGCCATCCAGGAGCAGTCCCCTTTGGGCGGGTAAAGGGCGCAGGGAACTTTACAGTGCGACGCCAGCGTGTGCCGGGCAGGGCAGCTCCAGCCTGTGTCTGCGTTGTGTAGTTCGGGAAGCCTGCCTTGCGCCTGTCAGACGATCCTGGGGTCTCGTTGTGCTCAAGGGGCACAACGTGCCTCTCGGGTGCCGTCCCAGGATGTGGAACGCCAGTGCCAATGGGCTTGGTGCCAATTGGGTGCTGGATTCTTGTGTCATCAGCCAAAAGTGTGGATGGTGTTTGCATTTGGGATGTTTCCGGTCAGTTGTGATTTGTGGCGTCGTTCTGGGCTGCATCATCAGCAGCTCTGCTCTCTACCCACCCAGTCTAAGGGACTGGCACTTCAAGATGCTGGGAAGAAGTTCTTAGTCTTGCAGCAGCCTCGTGTGTTTGCGCCATTGCCGCCGTCTCTGTGTGTTTGCGCCAGCGCCGCCGTCTCCTAAGGGGCCGTGCCGTTTGGCTCTTATTTTTTTCTGGGGTTGCAGTGGAGACTTCTCGCCTCACCCCTGCCTCCCTGCAGGTTCTTTTGGTCGATGCAGTCTCTGGTTTGGAGTCGTTCTTGTTATAGAGTGTCTTTGGTGCTGTTGATGTGTTGTCGATAACGTTCTGAGGTGCGTCTGTCTGCGCACGTGCACCTTTGGCTGGGAGCTGCTCTGCCCGGAGGCGTGGAGTCAGGGGTGGGTGGACGGAGCTCTAGGGGTGCACGGTTGATCTGTTGACATGTTAAAATGCGCAGGCAAAGGTTGTGCAGTCATCTGGGATGGAGTAGCCGTGGGCAGGGGAGCGGACTGTCCCTTCCGCAGTGTTTTAGAGACTCAATTAGAGCTTCTGGTGGGATTCCTAAACAGAAAGCAGACCTGTGGGATGGTCAAGCTGTTGATGACCATCTGGGTGACTTGTTGAATACCTTGATTTCAGGTGCAGAGGGACAACTTGGCACGGAAGAGCGACGGAGGAGGCGAGCCGTGCGCCGCAAGCAGGTGGGTTGTTGCGTGGTGTCAGTGGGAAGATTTGCCTTGTGCCTTTATACTGTGTGCTCGCTCTGCTTAGTGAGCTTGTTTTCTCGTCTTGCTGTAGATGTTGAGGAGGAAGCTGGCGATGCTGGAATATCCCTGTCAGCGCACGTGGCGTTTTCATCCATTGAAGATGGATTCAGTCTCTTGGCCCTCTGAAAGCTAAGTGGAGGCTGGGGGGCTGGGAAGGGGCTGGGAACCGCAGGGAGGTGGGTAAAGTTCTGTTCGGGGCAAGGGCCCTCCAGAAACTGTCCCTTTGGGCAGGTGAAGGGTCCAGAGAATTTCCGAGTGTGACACCAGCGTGTGCCGGGCAGGGCAGCTCCAGCTTGTGTCTGCGTTGTGGTGTAGTTCGGGAAGCCTGCCTTGCGCCTGTCAGACGATCCTGGGGTCTTATTGCATTTGAGGGGCATGAAAGGCACCTCAGGTGCCATCCCGGGATCTGGAACACCGGTGCTGACTGACGTAGCGCCAATTGGGTGCTGGTTTTCCCATATCAGCAGCTGAAAGCGTGGCAGGTAATTGTGTTTTGGATGTTTCTGGTCAGTTGGTGTTGCTGAGGGCTGCGTCGGCAGCTCTGCTCTTTACCCATCCAGTCTCAGGGACTGGCACTTCTTCCCAGCATCTTGAAGTTTTTAAGCTGTGCCGCCGTCTCTGTGTGTGTTTGCGCCAGCGCCGCCGTCTCTGTGTGTGTTTGCGCCAGCGCCGCCGTCTCTGTGTGTGTTTGCGCCAGCGCCGCCGTCTCTGTGTGTGTTTGCGCCAGCGCCGCCGTCTCATAAGGGGCCTTGATGTTCGGCTCTTATGTTTTTCTGGGGTTGCAGTAGACGCTCCTTGCCTCACCGCTGCCTCCCTGCAGGTTGTTTTGATTGATGCAGTCTCTGGTTTGGAGTCGTTCTTGTCGTTCAGTGCTGCCGTCTCATAAGGGGCCCTGACTTTCGGCTCCTTTGTTTTCTGGGGTCACAGTGGAGGCTCCTTGCTATGCCACTGCCTGCCCGCAGGTTATTTTGGTCGATGCGTGTCTGGTTTCGCGTCGTTCTCATCGTTGGGTGTTGTCGGTGCCGTTGGCATCGTGTGGTCTATAACATGCTGTGCAGCATCTGTCTGCACGGGTGCGCGTTTGGCTGGAGCTGCTCTGCCCGGACACGTGGAGTTGGGGGGGGTGGGCGGAGGTCTGGGAGTCCCCAGTTAATCTGCTGACGTGTTAAATTGCATAGGCAGAGGTTGTGCAGTCATGTGGGATGGAGTAGCTGTGGGCAGGGGAGTCCATAGTCCTTTTAGTGGTGTTTTGCAGTTGTTACTAAGAACATTGTTCACTAGTGTTTTCCGTAGTGTGCTGTTTTATCAGTGATGAAGCGTGTTTTAATGAAATCTTTTATTTTCTTTTCCTTGCAGGTGATCACATTGTCAATATGAGTCACTTACTTACAAAAAGGCATTTTGTTAGGCTATGTAACACTCAGTTATAGCCTTTTTTGATCTTAACAAAAGCAGCTACAGACTCCGATTAACACTCGTGAGATAAGGCCCGCTTTACACCTTTTTGAAGAAATAGGCTTCTTTCAGTGAAAACGCCACATTCAAGGCCGGAAAGGAGCTCCTACGGACCGTAAACAAAATCTACAGCTGCACGGAGCCAAGTCCTGTCCGAGGTCAGCGCAAAGGATCCACTGAGAAGCAAGAAGACCACAGACTCAGCTATTGCTATTGGCCTGAATCACAGTGTAGAGGGGTGGGTGAATAGTTTGTAAGGGTATCAATACCCAGGGATCTCTATGCTTGGCTGGGACTTAAGCAGAAGCAGCAGCTCCACTCAGCCTTCCCACTGTACTGTTCTGTTTGGTTAGTTATTTACAGGGTTTTTGTCTGAGAGTTTGCCCCAATAGATCCAGGATTTAGACCCCAACCCACCCGTCCCCACGCCCCCGGGAGGGAGGCAGGGATGTCGAGGTGTAGAGCGATGCAATTCTGAAATTCAGGCTGAGCGATATAAGGAATGAGGTGTACACGTACAATCCTTTGGCTGTATGTAAATATAATATCTTAGGTGTTTCCCCTATCCCCTGCGAGTCCGGGAGCCAAACCGTAGATCCGCCGCGGGGCTAAGTTTGGATCCAGCCGCACCTAGACTCCCCTCTTGGAGGAGTTTAGAAAGCAAGGGGGTCCATTCTGAACCTCATGACTCAAGGGAAAGGCCTCCCTCTAGCCTTTGGCATCTCCCGTCCATGTAGAAATCAATCTGAATGAAGTTCCAGCCGATTTTGATCGGCATATTTTGTCCACTTAGCAAGTAATAGCGTCCCTCGCCATCACTTTCCACGACGTCACGATCGGGAAGCCGTGGAAGAATAGGTCACCATGGTCAAGAACTATATGAAGGATGGCAAGGGAATTAAGTGCAAGCTGTTTTCCTCTCCTGACAATTAGCTCGAGGCAGGTACTTAAAAGGGTCGGTGCGGTAGATGACGCGCAGCACGTTGGGATAGCGTGAAACCTGGAGCGAATGTAGCTCGGGGTTTTAGGTTTTTTTTTCCTTGGACGTTCAAATTTTTTTCCTTTTCAGGTAAATTCCAAAGGTAAAGAATTAAAAAAGCCCCAGCTGGGGGGTTTTACCCCCTGTCCAGGTTTTATTTCCCCCGGTCCCGGCGGCTCTGCGAGGTGATGTTAATCCCCAACGTACGGACGGAGGTCCGGCCGGGACCGGGGTTTTGGCAGGCGGGGTGAGTTTAGAGGGCGCCAGGAATGGTGTTTCTGAGGGACGATGCAGAGATGGGCGAAGGCACAGGGGGAGAAGGGCAGAGAATGGGTGCAGTGGTGTCGGTAGGCGAATGAGTGGTGCGTTAGAGTTGTGTGATGTGGTAATACTGTGTTTTGGGGTTGTAGTTATTGGTTCTGGCAGGTTAATGGTTTTTCCCTTTCAGGTAAATGTTTAATTTAAAATAGAATAAAAAAACCCCAGCCGGGGGATTTTTTTTTTTTTCCCCCGGCTGGGTTTTTTTTTCCCCGGTCCCGGCCGCTCCGCGAGGCGATGTTCATCGCCAAGGTTTGGATGCGGGTGCCCGTCGGGCCGGGGTTTTGGCAGGCAGGGCCATTTTCGAAGCTCCCGGGAACGGCGTTCCCGAGGGGAGACGGCGTCACGGCACACAGGGAGAATGGCAGAGAATGGCTGTGGTGTGAGTGTGCGGTGGTGTCGGTAGGGGTATGAGTGGTGTGGTTAGCTGTGTGAATTGGAATGGTTGTGTTTTGGTCCTGTATTTGTTTCTTTCAGGTTAATATTTTTTTTCTTTTCAGCTAAATTTAAAATTTAAACTAGAATAAAAAAACCCCAGCTGGGGGATTTTTTTTTTTTTCCCCTGGCTGGGTTTTTTTTTCCCCGGTTCCGGCCGCTCCGCGAGGCGATGTTCATCGCCAAGGTTTGGATGCGGGTGCCCGTCGGGCTGGGGTTTTGGCAGGCAGGGCCATTTTCGAAGCTCCCGGGAACGGCGTTCCCGAGGGGAGACGGCGTCACGGCACACAGGGAGAATGGCAGAGAATGGCTGTGGTGTGAGTGTGCGGTGGTGTCGGTAGGGGTATGAGTGGTGTGGTTAGCTGTGTGAATTGGAATGGTTGTGTTTTGGTCCTGTATTTGTTTCTTTCAGGTTAATATTTTTTTTCTTTTCAGCTAAATTTAAAATTTAAACTAGAATAAAAAAACCCCAGCTGGGGGATTTTTTTTTTTTCCCCCGGCTGGGTTTTTTTTTCCCCGGTCCCGGCCGCTCCGCGAGGCGATGTTCATCGCCAAGGTTTGGATGCGGGTGCCCGTCGGGCTGGGGTTTTGGCAGGCAGGGCCATTTTCGAAGCTCCCGGGAACGGCGTTCCCGAGGGGAGACGGCGTCACGGCACACAGGGAGAATGGCAGAGAATGGCTGTGGTGTGAGTGTGCGGTGGTGTCGGTAGGGGTATGAGTGGTGTGGTTAGCTGTGTGAATTGGAATGGTTGTGTTTTGGTCCTGTATTTGTTTCTTTCAGGTTAATATTTTTTTTCTTTTCAGCTAAATTTAAAATTTAAACTAGAATAAAAAAACCCCAGCTGGGGGATTTTTTTTTTTTCCCCCGGCTGGGTTTTTTTTTCCCCGGTCCCGGCCGCTCCGCGAGGCGATGTTCATCGCCAAGGTTTGGATGCGGGTGCCCGTCGGGCTGGGGTTTTGGCAGGCAGGGTCATTTTTGAGGCTCCTGGGAATGGCATTCCCGAGGGGTGACGCAGACGCGGGGCGAGGGCACGAGCCGGGGGAACATGTGCTGTATGAGTGAGTGGTGGGTTTGGTATCCGAGCCAGCGGTGTGGTTTGGCTGTGTGATCTGGTACGATTGTGTTTTGGTGTTGTAGGTTTTTTTAAATTTACCTGAAAAGGAAAAAAAACAAAATCAAAATAGATTACAAAAACCCCAGCCAGGGGATTCCCTCCCTGCCTGTCCATCCACTGCTCTCAGGAGTGTGTTTTATCCCAGGTCCACACCACTTGATGTGGTCATGTTAATTGCCAATGTTCAGATTCAGGTCAGTCTGGGACAGTGGTTTCAGAGGCAGGGTTATTGTTGAGGCTGCCAGGAACAGCATTTCCACCGACACCCGTTCCGGATCACGGCCGCGGTCGGTCCTCGTCAGGAGGGAATGGTCCCAGGAAGGTGGTCGTGATTGGCCCAGGAGCAGGGTGAGTAAAGGGCCGAGGACAGGGACAGGGTTGCTATAGGAGTGTGTTATCTTCTGTGATGGGATGTGAGAAAGATGAGTTGGATTTTCTGTGTTGTGTTATAATTGTACTACCTCAAATGTGTAATCATTGTAATACCTCCAATATGTAATAAAGGTGCGTGTTTGATAATGCATGCGGGAACTGAGAGTCCGTTTAAGGTTCGCCCTCGGGTGAGAAATGCTGTAACGGCCATGAACCTGAAGCGACGGCGTTCTGTCACCTTATGCATTGTGATACATTATGTTTAAAAGCTGTAATAAGGCGGAGTTTTTCAGGTTATGGAAACTGTGACCATGGAACAGTGTAAAGTAAGCATGTTTGTAATCTGTTGGCTTAGATGAAACAAATAGTTGGTTATGATGTTGTAATGTTTGGTTTGAAGAGGTCGGTCCTATCTAAGGGCCTCCACAAAGCTAATAAAGCAGACATATGTTTTTGTTGCCTGGCGTCTTTTTTTCAGTTCGAGTGGAGCGACAGCCAGATGTTTGGTGCACGTACCCAAGTTTGAGAGTGTGTGGATTGTGCAGGTGAGTGTGTGCCGGACTTGGTCTTTGTTGGTCTTGTGTGTGCACGTGCTGGACTTTGTCTCTGTCTTGTGTGTGTGCTGGACTTTGTCTCTGTCTTGTGTGTGTGCTGGACTTTGTCTCTGTCTTGTGTGTGTGTGTGTCCAGGACTTTGGTGGTGGTGTGTGTGTGTCCAGGACTTTGGTGGTGGTGTGTGTGTGTCCAGGACTTTGTCTTTGTCTCTGTTTTGTCTGCATGGAGGACTTTGTGTTCTGTTTGAATGCTGGACTTTGTCTCTGTCTTGTGTGTGTGTGCGTGCTGGACTTTGTCTCTGTCTTGTGAGTGTGTGCGTGCTGGACTTTGTCTCTGTCTTGTGTGTGTGTGCGTGCTGGACTTTGTCTCTGTCTTGTGTGTGTGTGCGTGCTGGACTTTGTCTCTGTCTTGTGTGTGTGTGCGTGCTGGACTTTGTCTCTGTCTTGTGTCTGTGTGTGCGTGCTGGACTTTGTCTCTGTCTTGTGTCTGTGTGCGTGCTGGACTTTGCCTCTGTCTTGTGTCTGTGTGCGTGCTGGACTTTGCCTCTGTCTGTGTCTTGTGTGCATGCTGGACTTTGTGTTGTGTGTGTGTCCTGGACTTAGAGTGGAGTGACAGTTCAGCCTGAATGTGGTTGAGTGTGCTGTTATGGTAGAGTTTGTTTGGGATGGCAGGTAGTTTAGTTTTAAATAAAAGTAAACTAAAAGTTATTGGTTTTTTCAGGTGCAGCAGTAGGGCTTTGGATGCTCAAGGGGAGGAAAAAAAAAAAGAAAAGAATAAAGAAATCAAGTACCCCCCTTGAGCATCCAAAGCCCTACTGCTGCACCAGACTTATTATTTTTATTCTTTTTATACATACATACATACACCATATGGGCCCCACAAATAAAATTTGCATGACCAGGGGAGTACTCCCTAATTAATCAGCAAAACAAACCACAACATTAATTAGGGACTACTCCCCTGGTCATGCAAATTAAAAACTAATTATGCAAATGAGGTCATTAAATATGCAAATTAGGCAAAAATTTTTTTTTCCAACTCCACATGATAACACCATACCACAACATCTCATTACCGACACCAATAAAACCAAAAAAAAACCAGAAAAACAAATGCACCAGAACACATCATATATGCAAATTAGGATCAAAGGTCAACACACATAATACAAATACATCAACCCAAACACCAACAAATAACACCCATCACTTATCACCTACAACACAAACAACACACATCACAAAGACCCACACAAAAAATATGAACTAACACATCAAACTTCCAAATACAACTACAATGACACTTACACCTCACACAATACACCTACACACACAATGACACATGCAGACAAACAACATAACTGCAAAACTAACACTTACACTCACTACCCTAACATAATGACAACAATGAAAACACATAACATGCTTACATTTTCACTTACTAAAACACTTTATACATACAATCAAATTACCACAATAAAATAATTACTACACACAACCTACAGCATTAGACATGCAATGCACAGACACCATATTATAATACAATGCCACTTCACAATTACACAGTCATCTTACATAATCAGCAATAACTCAGAATGTCATGTTACAGTTACACTTAACACCACCATGTTACAGTTACAGTGTCAGGTCAGGGTGTCGGGTTAGGGTTAGGGTGTCGGGTTAGGGTGTCAGGTTAGGGTGTCGGGTTAGGGTTAGGGTGTCGGGTTAGGGTGTCGGGTTAGGGTGTCGGGTTAGGGTGTCGGGTTAGGGTGTCGGGTTAGGGTGTCGGGTTAGGGTGTCGGGTTAGGGTGTCGGGTTAGGGTGTCGGGTTAGGGTGTCGGGTTAGGGTGTCGGGTTAGGGTGTCGGGTTAGGGTGTCGGGTTAGGGTTAGGGTGTCGGGTTAGGGTTAGGGTGTCGGGTTAGGGTGTCGGGTTAGGGTGTCGGGTTAGGGTGTCGGGTTAGGGTGTCGGGTTAGGGTGTCGGGTTAGGGTTAGGGTGTCGGGTTAGGGTTAGGGTTAGGGTTAGGGTTAGGGTGTCGGGTTAGGGTTAGGGTTAGGGTTAGGGTGTCGGGTTAGGGTTAGGGTTAGGGTTAGGGTGTCGGGTTAGGGTTAGGGTGTCGGGTTAGGGTGTCGGGTTAGGGTTAGGGTGTCGGTTAGGGTTAGGGTTAGGGTGTCGGGTTAGGGTGTCGGGTTAGGGTGTCGGGTTAGGGTTAGGGTTAGGGTTAGGGTGTCGGGTTAGGGTTAGGGTTAGGGTTAGGGTTAGGGTTAGGGTTAGGGTTAGGGTTAGGGTTAGGGTGTCGGGTTAGGGTTAGGGTGTCGGGTTAGGGTGTCGGGTTAGGGTTAGGGTTAGGGTTAGGGTGTCGGGTTAGGGTTAGGGTTAGGGTTAGGGTGTCGGGTTAGGGTTAGGGTGTCGGGTTAGGGTTAGGGTGTCGGGTTAGGGTTAGGGTGTCGGGTTAGGGTGTCGGGTTAGGGTTAGGGTGTCGGGTTAGGGTTAGGGTGTCGGGTTAGGGTTAGGGTTAGGGTTAGGGTTAGGGTTAGGGTTAGGGTTAGGGTTAGGGTTAGGGTTAGGGTTAGGGTTAGGGTTAGGGTTAGGGTTAGGGTTAGGGTTAGGGTTAGGGTTAGGGTTAGGGTTAGGGTTAGGGTTAGGGTTAGGGTTAGGGTTAGGGTTAGGGTTAGGGTTAGGGTTAGGGTTAGGGTTAGGGTTAGGGTTAGGGTTAGGGTTAGGGTTAGGGTTAGGGTTAGGGTTAGGGTTAGGGTTAGGGTTAGGGTTAGGGTTAGGGTTAGGGTTAGGGTTAGGGTTAGGGTTAGGGTTAGGGTTAGGGTTAGGGTTAGGGTTAGGGTTAGGGTTAGGGTTAGGGTTAGGGTTAGGGTTAGGGTTAGGGTTAGGGTTAGGGTTAGGGTTAGGGTTAGGGTTAGGGTTAGGGTTAGGGTTAGGGTTAGGGTTAGGGTTAGGGTTAGGGTTAGGGTTAGGGTTAGGGTTAGGGTTAGGGTTAGGGTTAGGGTTAGGGTTAGGGTTAGGGTTAGGGTTAGGGTTAGGGTTAGGGTTAGGGTTAGGGTTAGGGTTAGGGTTAGGGTTAGGGTTAGGGTTAGGGTTAGGGTTAGGGTTAGGGTTAGGGTTAGGGTTAGGGTTAGGGTTAGGGTTAGGGTTAGGGTTAGGGTTAGGGTTAGGGTTAGGGTTAGGGTTAGGGTTAGGGTTAGGGTTAGGGTTAGGGTTAGGGTTAGGGTTAGGGTTAGGGTTAGGGTTAGGGTTAGGGTTAGGGTTAGGGTTAGGGTTAGGGTTAGGGTTAGGGTTAGGGTTAGGGTTAGGGTTAGGGTTAGGGTTAGGGTTAGGGTTAGGGTTAGGGTTAGGGTTAGGGTTAGGGTTAGGGTTAGGGTTAGGGTTAGGGTTAGGGTTAGGGTTAGGGTTAGGGTTAGGGTTAGGGTTAGGGTTAGGGTTTGGTTAGGGTTAGGGTTAGGGTTAGGGTTAGGGTTAGGGTTAGGGTTAGGGTTAGGGTTAGGGTTAGGGTTAGGGTTAGGGTTAGGGTTAGGGTTAGGGTTAGGGGTTAGGGTTAGGGTTAGGGTTAGGGTTAGGGTTAGGGTTAGGGTTAGGGTTAGGGTTAGGGTTAGGGTTAGGGTTAGGGTTAGGGTTAGGGTTAGGGTTAGGGTTAGGGTTAGGGTTAGGGTTAGGGTTAGGGTTAGGGTTAGGGTTAGGGGGTTAGGGTTAGGGTTAGGGTTAGGGTTAGGGTTAGGGTTAGGGTTAGGGTTAGGGTTAGGGTTAGGGTTAGGGTTAGGGTTAGGGTTAGGGTTAGGGTTAGGGTTAGGGTTAGGGTTAGGGTTAGGGTTAGGGTTAGGGTTAGGGTTAGGGTTAGGGTTAGGGTTAGGGTTAGGGTTAGGGTTAGGGTTAGGGTTAGGGTTAGGGTTAGGGTTAGGGTTAGGGTTAGGGTTAGGGTTAGGGTTAGGGTTAGGGTTAGGGTTAGGGTTAGGGTTAGGGTTAGGGTTAGGGTTAGGGTTAGGGTTAGGGTTAGGGTTAGGGTTAGGGTTAGGGTTAGGGTTAGGGTTAGGGTTAGGGTTAGGGTTAGGGTTAGGGTTAGGGTTAGGGTTAGGGTTAGGGTTAGGGTTAGGGTTAGGGTTAGGGTTAGGGTTAGGGTTAGGGTTAGGGTTAGGGTTAGGGTTAGGGTTAGGGTTAGGGTTAGGGTTAGGGTTAGGGTTAGGGTTAGGGTTAGGGTTAGGGTTAGGGTTAGGGTTAGGGTTAGGGTTAGGGTTAGGGTTAGGGTTAGGGTTAGGGTTAGGGTTAGGGTTAGGAGGTTAGGGTTAGGGTTAGGGTTAGGGTTAGGGTTAGGGTTAGGGTTAGGGTTAGGGTTAGGGTTAGGTTAGGGTTAGGGTTAGGGTTAGGGTTAGGTGTAGGGTTAGGGTTAGGGTTAGGGTTAGGGTTAGGGTTAGGGTTAGGGTTAGGGTTAGGGGTTAGGGTTAGGGTTAGGGT
>NW_028117289.1:0-29844 GCF_964273445.1 Streptopelia decaocto | reverse complement strand
GGGGGACAGTGGTGGACGGGGAGGACAGTGGGGGATGGGGGGACAGTGAGGGATGGGGGGGACGGGGGGGGGATGGGGGGACAGTGGGGGATGGGGGGACAGTGGGGGATGGGGGGACGGGGGGGGGATGGGGGGGACAGTGGGGGATGGGGGGGATGGAGGGGATGGGGGGGACAGTGGGGGATGGGGAGGGGATGGTAGGGGGGTGGGGGGGACAGTGGGGGATGGGGGGGCAGTGGGGACAGTGGGGGGCAGTGGGGACAGAGGGGGATGGGGGGGCAGTGGGGACTATGGGGGACACTGGGGACTATGGGGGACACTGGGGACTATGGGGGACAGTGGGGATGGTGGGGACAGTGGGGACTATGGGGGACACTGGGGACTATGGGGGACAGTGGGGATGGTGGGGACAGTGGGGACTATGGGGGCAGTGGGGACTATGGGGGCAGTGGGGGCAGTGGGGGATGGGGGGCAGTGGGGGATGGGGGGGCAGTGGGGACAGTGGGGGGCAGTGGGGACAGTGGGGGGCAGTGGGGACAGTGGGGACTATGGGGACTATGGGGGCAATGGGGGCTATGGGGGCAGTGGGGACGGTGGGGACGGTGGGGACGGTGGGGGGCAGTGGGGACTATGGGGAATGGGGGACAGCGGGGACAGTGGGGGATGGGGGGACAGTGGGGACTATGGGGGGCAGTGGGGACAGTGGGGGATGGGGGACAGTGGGGACTATGGGGGATGGGGGGGACAGTGGGGACTATGGGGGCAGTGGGGGATGGGGGACAGTGGGGACTATGGGGGCAGTGGGGACAGTGGGGGGCAGTGGGGACTATGGGGGATGGGGGGACAGTGGGGGATGGGGGGACAGTGGGGACTATGGGGGATGGGGGGACAGTGGGGGATGGGGGGACAGTGGGGACTATGGGGGATGGGGGGACAGTGGGGGATGGGGGGGACAGTGGGACTATGAGGGACAGTGGGGACGGTGGGGACAGTGGGGACTATGGGGGGCAGTGGGGACAGTGGGGGATGGTGGGGGGCGGTGGGGGGTGGGGGCAGTGGGGGGGATGGGGGAGACAGTGGGGGATGGGGGGGATGGGGGGGATATGGGGGACAGTGGGGGATGGGGGGGATGGTAGGGGGATGGGGGGGACAGTGGGGGATGGAGGGGGGATAGTAGGGGGATGGGGGGGCAGTGGGAGATGGGGGGGACAGTGGGGACTATGGGGGGCAGTGGGGACAGTGGGGGATGGGGGAGATGGGGGGGATGGTGGGGGATGGGACAGTGGGGGATGGGGGGGACAGTGGGGGACAGTGGGGGGCGGTGGGGATGGGGGGGCGGTGGGGGATGGGGGGAGGGGTTTTGTCCAGAGCCCCAGCGGGTCTGGGGGCCATAGAGGGGGTGATTGGGGAGAGCGGGGGGACACTGGGGGTGACATTGGGACCCTGGTGACCCTGGGGGTGACATGAGAACCCTGGGGGTGTCCTGGGCACCCACGGGTGTCCTGGGGACCCCAGGGACAACAGGAGGACCCTGGGGATGACACAAGGACCCCAGGGGTGACACAGGGACACTGGGGGTGTCCTGGGGAGCCCATGGGTGGCATGGGGACCCCAGGGGTGACACAAGGAGCCCATGGGGAGCCTGGGGGTGACACTGGGACCCCGGGGGTGACCCGGGGAGCCCATGGGGACCCCATAGGTGACACAGGGACCCTATAGGTGCCATGGGGACCCCAGGGGTGACACAAGGAGCCCATGGGGACCCTATAGGTGCCATGGGGACCCTATAGGTGACAAAAGGAGCCCATGGAGACCCTATAGGTGACATGTGGACTCCGGGGGTGACACAAGGAGCCCATGGGGAGCCTGGGGGTGACACTGGGACCCCGGGGGTGACCCGGGGAGCCCATGGGGACCCCATAGGTGACACGGGGACCCTATAGGTGCCATGGGGACCCCGGGGGTGACAAAAGGAGCCCATGGGGACCCTATAGGTGATATGGGGACCCTATAGGTGACATGGGGACCCCAGGGGTGACACAAGGAGCCCATGGGGACCCTATAGGTGATATGGGGACCCTATAGGTGACATGGGGACCCCGGGGTGACCCTATAGGTGACATGGGGACCCCATAGGTGACATGGGGACCCTATAGGTGACACAAAGAGCCCATGGGGACCCTATAGGTGCCATGTGGACCCCGGGGGTGACCCGGGGAGCCCATGGGGACCCCATAGGTGCCATGTGAACCCTATAGGTGCCATGGGGAGCCCATGGGGACCCTATAGGTGCTATGGGGACCCCAGGGGTGACACAAGGAGCCCATGGGGACCCCATAGGTGCCATGGGGACCCTATAGGTGCCATGGGGACCCCGGGGGTGACCTGGGGAGCCCATGGGGACCCCATAGGTGCCATAGGGACCCTATAGGTGCCATGGGGACCCCGGGGGTGACACAAGGAGCCCATGGGGACCCCACAGGTGCCATGGGGACCCCATAGGTGCCATGGGGACCCCGCAGGTGCCCCGTCCCCGCACTCACCGGAGCGTCTCCACCCGCTCTTTGCTCTCGGGCTCGTGCGGGTTCCTCGAGAGACAACAAGGGGCACAAATGAGTGGGGGGGGGACACACATCCCCTCCCCCTCCCGCCACGGGACCCAGGCGTCCGGGCGGCCAGACAGACACACACACACACACAGAGGGAGGACGGACGGACGGACGGACGCACAGCCGAGCGGGGGGAGGGACCATGCGGGGTCGATATGGGGGGTGGGGGAGGGGGCCGGGGGGGGACATGCGGGGGGGACCCAGGCGTCCGGCACGGCCCCTACCTTCTGGCAAACCTGAAAGACAGATTTCTACAAAGACAAACAGAAAAGAGGGCGAGGTTGGGGGGGGGAGGGGCCAGGAGGGGGCCGGGCCACCCCCCTCCCCCACGCCCCCAGGGACCCAGGCGTCCGGGTGGCCCATCCCCCCCCGCCCCACAAATGGGGATGGTGTTGGGATAAGGGACCCAGGCGTCCGGGTGTCCCACCCCCCCACTAATGGGATGGTGTTGGGATAAGGGACCCAGGCGTCCGGGTGTCCCACCCCCCCACTAATGGGATGGTGTTGGATAAGGGACCCAGGCGTCCGGGTGTCCCACCCCCCCACTAATGGGATGGTGTTGGGATAAGGGACCCAGGCGTCGGGTATCCCACCCCCCCACTAACGGGATGGTGTTGGGATAAGGGACCCAGGCGTCCGGGTGTTGGGATAAGGGACCCAGGCGTCCGGGTGTCCCACCCCCCCACTAACGGGATGGTGTTGGGATAAGGGACCCAGGCGTCCGGGTGTCCCACCCCCCACTAACGGGATGGTGTTGGGATAAGGGACCCAGGCGTCCGGGTGTCTATCGCGCCCCCCCCCAATTGTCCCCTCCCCAGCTCTGCGGTGTCACACAGAGGGGGGGACATGGGGACAGTGGCCCTGAGGGGACATGGAGGGGACGTGGAGGAGCCTGGGGGGACAAGGACACACGGGAGGGACAAAGGGGACAGGAGGGGACACACAGGGGACAGGGAGGGGACAAAGGGATGTGCGTGGGGGACACAGAGGGGACAGGGGGAGCCCTGAGGGGACAAGGGGACACTGAGGGGACACCGGGGGGAGCCCTAAGAGGACAAGGGGACACTAATGGGACAGTGAGGGGACACCGAGGAGACACCAGGGGGAGCCCTAAGAGGACAAGGGACACTGAGGGGACACTGGGGGGTACATGGGGGTTCAGGGTCACAGAGGGGACAGGGGGGAGCCCTGAGGGGACAAGGGGACACTGAGGGGACACCAAGGGGACAGAGGGAACACACAGAGGGGACACCAAGGGGACATGTGGGGACACTGAGGGTCACAGAGGGGACATGGGGGGTCACAGAGGGGACATGTGGGGACACCGGGGGTCACAGAGGGGACACCGGGGGTCACAGAGGGGTCACCAGTGGGTCACAGAGGGGACACGGGGGGTCACTGGGGGGTCACAGAGGGGACATGTGGGGACACCAGGGGGTCACGGGGGGTCACAGAGAGGACATGTGGGGACATGTGGGGACACCAAGGGTCACAGAGGGGACACCGGGGGGACACCGGGGTCATGGGGGGTCACAGAGGGGACATGTGGGGACACCGGGGGGTCACGGGGGTCATGGGGGGTCACAGAGGTGACACGGGGAGACACTGGGGGTCACAGAGGGGACATGTGGGGACACCGGGGGGTCACGGGGGTCACGGGGGGTCACAGAGGTGACACGGGGGAGACACTGGGGGTCACAGAGGGGACATGGGGGGACACTGAGGGGTCACAGAGGGGTCACTGGTGAGTCACAGAGGGGACATGTGGGGACACGGGGCGGGTCACAGAGGGGACACGGGGGGGACACTGGGGGGTCACAGAGGGGACACAGAGGGGACATGTGGGGACACCGGGGGTCACAGAGGGGACATGTGGGGACACGGGGGGTCACAGAGGGGACACGGGGGGGTCACTGGGGATCACAGAGGGGACACGTGAGGACACCGGGGGTCAAAGAGGGGACACAGAGGGGACATGTGGGGACACCGGGGGTCAAAGAGGGGACACAGAGGGGACATGTGGGGACACCGGGGGTCACAGAGGGGACACGGGGGGGTCACCGGGGCGTCAGGGAGGGACATGTGGGGACACTGGGGGGTCACAGAGTGGACACCGGGGGGTCACCAGGGGGTCACGGGGGACATGTGGGGACACCGGGGGTCACAGAGGGGACATGGGGGGACACGGGGGGTCACAGGGGGGACATGTGGGGACACTGGGGGTCACAGAGGGGACACCGGGGGATCACGGGGGGACATGTGGGGCCAGCGGGGGTCACAGAGGGGACACCGGGGGTCACAGAGGGGTCACCAGTGGGTCACAGAGGGGACACAGGGGGACACGGGGGGGACACAGGGGGACACGGGGGGTCACAGAGGGGACATGTGGGGACACTAGGGTGACACCAGGGGGATACCGGGGGGACACCGGGGGGTCACAGAGGGGACACGGCGGGGGGACATGTAGGGACACAGGGGGGGACAGAGGGGACATGTGGGGACACCAGGGGTCACGGGGGGTCACAGAGGGGACATGTGGGGTCACAGAGGGGACATGTGGGGACACCAGGGGTCACGGGGGGTCACAGAGGGGACATGTGGGGTCACAGAGGGGACATGTGGGGACACCAGGGGTCACGGGGGGTCACAGAGGGGACATGTGGGGTCACAGAGGGGACATGGGGACACCAGGGATCACAGAGGGGACATGTGGGGACACAAGGGGTCACGGGGGGTCACAGAGGGGACATGGGGGGACACTGGGGGTCACAGAGGGGACACCGGGGGATCACGGGGGGGACATGTGGGGCCAGCGGGGGTCACAGAGGGGACATGTGGGGACACCGGGGGGTCATGGAGGGTCACAGAGGGGACACGGGGGGTCACAGAGGGGACATGTGGGGACACCAGGGGGTCACGGGGGTCACAGAGAGGACATGTGGGGACATGTGGGGACACCAAGGGTCACAGAGGGGACACGGGGGGTCACTGGGGGGTCACAGAGGGGACATGTGGGGACACCGGGGGGTCACGGGGGTCACAGAGGTGACACGGGGGGGGGACACGTGGGGACATGGGGGGTCCCAGCCCCCCCCTCACCTGCGCACGAACTTGGAGGTGAACTTGCTGAAGAGGCTGGCGGGGGCGGGGGGGCCGCGGCGGCCCGGGCCGGCGGCGGCGGGCGAGCCGGGGGGGGGCAGGGCGGGGGGCAGCGCGTAGGGCAGGGGGGGCTGGTCCCGCGCCCCCCGCAGCTGCCCCGCGTGGAACGTGCTGCGCGTGGCCACCCCCCGCGGGAAGTTGGGCCGCTCCGCCCCCGCCTGGCTCACGTTGTGAGCCGAGGGGGACGCCGCGGGGACGCGGGGGGGGCGCCGCGCTGCGGGGACACGGGGGGGGGTGTCACCGAACGGCACCCGAGGGGACCCCCTGTCACCCTAAGGACCCCCCCTGTCACCCCACAGCCCCCCCAGGGACCCATTGTCACCCTAAGGACCCCCCTGTCACCCCACAGCCCCCCCAGGGACACACTGTCACCTTAAGGACCCCCACTGTCACCCCATAACCCCCCCAGGGACCCCCCAAGGACACCCAGGGACCCCCTGTCACCCCACAGTTGCCCCAGGGACCCCCAGGGACACAGTGTCACCTTAAGGACCCCCACTGTCACCCCACAATCCCCACAGGGACCCACTGTCACCCCAGGGACCCCCTGTCACCCCACAGTCCCCACAGGGACCCCCAGGGATGCACTGTCACCCCAGGGACCCCCCAAGGACCCCTTGTCTCTCAGGGACCCCCTGTCACCCCACAGCCCCCCCAGGAACGTTGTGCGCAGAGGGGGACGCTGCGGGGACATGGGGGGGGGTGTCACCAAATGGCACCCACAGGGACCCCCTGTCACCCTAAGGACCCCCACTGTCACCCCACAGCCCCCCCAGGGACCCCCTGTCACCCCAGGGACCCCCCAAGGACCCCCAAGGATCCCCAGGGACCCCCTGTCACCCCACAGTCCCCACAGGGACCCCCAGGGACCCACTGTCACCCCATAGCCCCCCCCAAGGGACCCCCAGGGACCCCCTGTCACCCCACAGCCCCCCCAGGGACCCACTGTCACCCCAAGGACCCCCAGGGACCCCCTGTCACCCCACAGCCCCCCTCAGGGACACACTGTCACCCTAAGGACCCCCCCTGTCACCCCACAGCCCCCCCAGGGACACACTGTCACCCTAAGGATCCCCACTGTCACCCCACAGTTACCCCAGGGACCCACTGTCAACCCATAGCCCCCCCAGGGACCCCCTGTCACCCCAGGGTCCCCCCAAGGACCCCCAGGGACCCCTTGTCATCTCAGGGACCCCCTGTCACCCCACAGTTCCCACAGGGACCCCCAGGGACCCACTGTCACCCCACAGCCCCCGCAGGGACCCCCAGTCCCCATAGGGACCCCCAGGGATGCACTGTCACCCCAGGGACCCCCCAAGGACCCCCAGGGACCCCTTGTCATCTCAGGGACCCCCTGTCACCCCACAGCCCCCCCAGGGACCCACAGTTCCCACAGGGACCCCCAGGGACCCCCTGGCACCCCAGGGACCCCCCAAGGACCCCTTGTCATCTTAGGGACCCCTTGTCACCCCACAGACCCCCCAGGGACCCCCAGGGACACAATGTCACCCCAGGGACCCCCAGGGCTGCACTGTCACCCTAAGGACCCCCACTGTCACCCCACAGCCCCCCAGGGACACAATGTCACCCCAAACCCCTGGGGACACATTGGGGGGGGCCAGGGAGGGGACACCAGCCCCCCAAGTCACCCCAAATGACAGCGGGGGGTCAGCACACGGGGACCCCCCCCAAACCCTCCCGGGGGTCCCCCCAGAACACGGAGCCCCCATGGGGGGTGTGGGGGGGTCCTTACCTGGGCCGGGGGGGCTCGCTGGGGGCGTCGGGTTTCGGGTGCTGGCGGGAGCGGGGGGCACCCCGGGGGAGGGGCGGCTGGGGAGAAAACGGGGGGCAGGGGGGTTATGGGGGCGCGGGGTGGAAAGGGGGGGCCTGGGGTCCCCAAACATGGGATGGGGATGGAAAAGGGGGGTCCTTGGGGTGCCCCCCACCCACGGAATGGGGATGGAAAGGGGGCTCCTTGGGGTCCCCAAACATGGGATGGGGATGGAAAGGGGGGTCCCCACATGGGATGGGGATGGAAAGGGGGGTCCTTGGGGTGCCCCCACCCATGGGATGGAAAGAGGGGGTCCTTGGGGTCCCCCCACCCACGGGATGGGGATGGAAAGGGGGGTCCCTGGAGTCCCCACCCATGGGATGGGGATGGAAAGGGGGGTGCCCCCATGGGATGGGGATGGAAAGGGGGTCCCTGGGGTCCCCCCCATGGGATGGGGATGGAAAAGGGGGGGTCCCTGGGGTCTCTCCATGGGACGGGGGTGGAAAGGGGGGGCCCCCCATGGGATGGGGATGGGAAGGGGGGACCCCCCCGGGGATGGGGATGGAAAGGGGGGCCCCTCAATGGGATGGGGATGGAAAGGGGGGTCCCTGGGGTCCCCCCCATGGGATGGGGATGGAAAAGGGGGGACCTTGGGGTCCCCCCACCCATGGGATGGGGATGGAAAGGGGGGTCCCTGGAGTCCCCAAACATGGGATGGGGATGGAAAGGGGGTTCCCCCCATGGGATGGGGATGGAAAGGGGGGTCCTTGGGGTGCCCCCACCCATGGGATGGGGATAGAAAGGGGGTTCCCCCCATGGGACAGGGATGGAAAGGGGGGTCCTTGGGGTGCCCCCCACCCATGGGATGGGGATGGAAAGGGGGGTCCTTGGGGTGCCCCCACCCATGGGATGGAAAGGGGGGTCCTTGGGGTGCCCCCACCCATGGGATGGGGATGGAAAAGGGGGGGTCCCTGGGGTCTCTCCATGGGACGGGGGTGGAAAGGGGGGCCCCAAACATGGGATGGGGATGGAAAGGGGGGTCCCTGGGGTTCCCCACCATGGGATGGGGATGGAAAGGGGGGTCCCTCAAGGGATGGCGATGGAAAGGGGGGTCCCCCTGGGGATGGAAAGTGGGGTCCCCCTGGGGATGGGGATGGAAAGGGGGGTCCCTGGGGTCCCCAAACATGGGATGGGGATGGGAAGGGGGGGTCCCCACATGGGATGGGGATGAAAAGGGGGGTCCCTGGGGATAGAAAGGGGGTCCCCCCTGGGGATGGAGGTGGAAAGGGGGGTCCCTAGAGTCCCCAAACATGGGATGGGGGTGGAACGGGGGGTCCCCCTGAGGATGGGAAGGGGGGTCCCTGGGGTTCCCCCCCATGGGATGGGGATGGAGAGGGGGGTCCCTGGGGATGGAAAGGGGGTTCCCCATGGGGATGGGGATGGAAAGGGGGTCCCTAGGGTGCCCCCGATGGGATGGGGATGGGAAGGGGGGTCCTTGGGGTGCCCCCCACCCATGGGACGGGGATGGGAAGGGGGGTTCCCCCACGGGACGGGGATGGGAAGGGGGTCCCCATGTTGGGGTACCTGTCCTTGCCGTTCTGCAGGGGGCTCTGGGCCAGCCCCGCCCGCTCCAGCAGGGGGGAGTTGCGGCTGCGGGTGGTGCCGGTGGACAGGACGCTGTTCTGGGGGGGCAACGGGACATTGGGGGGCTGGGGGCGGAGCCCGAGGGGCCCCCCCAAAGCGCCGAGGGTTTGGGGGCCCACAGGAGTCTGGGGGCCCTTGAGGGAAATGGGGGTTGGGGGGATGGGACCCTCTGCTCCCAACCTCAAGGGGACCCAGGCGTCCGGGAAGCCCCCACACCCACAAAGGGTCTCAGCACCCACCCACCAGGGGACCCAGGCGTCCGGGACACCCCATAGGACCTCACCCCCCACCCAATCAGGGGACCCAGGCGTCCGGGACCCCCCCCACACCCACAAAGGACATCACCCCCCACCCAACCAGGGGACCCAGGCGTCCGGGACCCCCCACACCCCAAAAGGACATCACCCCCCACCCAACCAGGGGACCCAGGCATCCGGGACCCCCCCCCCACCCACAAAGAACATCACCCCCCAACCGAACCAGGGGACCCAGGCGTCCGGGACCCCCATGCACCCCCACAAAGGACCTTACCCCCCCCCACCCAACCAGGGGACCCAGGCGTCCGGGACACCCCACAGGATCTCACCCCCACCCAACCAGGGGACCCAGGCGTCCGGGACCCCCCCCACACCCACAAAGAACATCACCCCCCAACCGAACCAGGGGACCCAGGCGTCCGGGACCCCCATGCACCCCCACAAAGGACCTTACCCCCCCCCACCCAACCAGGGGACCCAGGCATCCGGGACACCCCACAGGGTCTCACCCCCCACCCAACCAGGGGACCCAGGCGTCCGGGACACCCCACAGGGTCTCACCCCCACCCAACCAGGGGACCCAGGCGTCCGGGACCCCCCACCAGACCTCACCCCCACCCAATCAGGGGACCCAGGCGTCCGGGACCCCCCCCCACCCACAAAGGACATCACCCCCCCACCCAACCAGGGGACCCAGGCGTCCGGGACCCCCCCACCACACCTCATCCCCTTCCAAGCAGTGGACCCAGGCGTCCGGGACCCCCACCCCAACCCTTGCCCCGTCAAAGCAGGGGACCCAGGCGTCCGGGGACCCAGGTGTCTGGGGACCCAGGCGTCCGGGCGCCCCCCGCTCACCGTGGATGGGGAGGGGGTGCCCTTGGCTCTGTCCAGGCTGGGCAGGGGGCTGGGGGGCACCTTGGCGGTGCTGCCCGCCCGCCGCCCCCCGTCTTCCTCGCCCCCCCCTCCTCCTCCTCCTCCTCGCTTGTTCTCCGCATTGGCCGCCTGCGTCTTCTTACAATAGGAGGCCGAGGGGGGGATGGACAGACCGGCTGGGGGGACAGACGGACAAATGGAGGCTGGGGATGGGACCCCAAAGTCATAGGGACCCCCCGCTTCACCCCCTCCCACCCGCAGGGACCCAGGCGTCCGGGATCCCCCGAAGGACCTCAGACCGTGCTCAATGAGGGGACCCAGGCGTCCGGGATCCCCCACCAGACCTCACCCCCCGCCCAACCAGGGGACCCAGGCGTCCGGGACCCTCATGCACCCCCACAAAGGACCTCACCCCCCACCCAACCAGGGGACCCAGGCGTCCGGGAGGGACCCAGGCGTCCGGGACACCCCACAGGATGTCACCCCCACCCAACCAGGGGACCCAGGCGTCCGGGACCCCCCCACACCCACAGAGGACCTCAGTCCCCACCCAAGCAGGGGACCCAGGCGTCCGGGACCCCCCCCACACCCACAAAGGACATCACCCCCTGCCCAACCAGGGGACCCAGGCGTCCGGGACACCCCACAGGACCTCACCCCCCACCCAACCAAGGGACCCAGGCATCCGGGAGGGGGACCCAGGCGTCCGGGGCAGACCCCCCACCCCGGCCCTGCCATGGACCCAGGCGTCCGGGTACCCCACAGGACCTCACCCCCACCCAACCAAGGGACCCAGGCGTCCGGGGCAGACCCCCCCGCCCCCCCCCCGGCCCCGCCATGGACCCAGGCGTCCGGGGGCTCACCCTGGTCGCTGACGCGGCGTTTGGGGTTGGCCGAGACGCTGCGCTGCACCTTGTGCGCGGGGGATGGGCCCGGGGGGTTGGGCGGCTCCACCGCCGCCCGCGGCTTCAGGGACAGCCCGTCCTCCAGCTGGGGACATGGGGACATGGGGACATGGGGGACATGGGGGACATGGGGGGACATGGGGGGACATGGGGGGACATGGGGGGACATGGGGGGACACGGGGGTGTGGGGTGGGAGGGGAGATGGGGGGATGCGCCAAGATGGGGGGACTGAGGCGGCAGGGTTGGGGATGGGAGGTGATGGCACGGGGACAGGTGGGGACAAGGGACATGGGGGGATAGGGGACAGATGGGGACAGGGGACAGGTGGGGACAGGTGGGAACAAGAGACAGGTGGGGACAGGTGGGGACAAGGGACAGGTGGGGACAGCAACAAGGGACAGGTGGGGACAGGGGACATACAGGGATAGGGGACAGATGGGGACAAGGGACAGGTGGGGACAAGGGACAGGTGGGGACAAGGGACAGGTGGGGACAGGTGGGGACAAGGGACAGGTGGGGACAGGTGGGGACAAGGGACAGATGACAGATGGGGACAGGGGACATACAGGGATAGGGGACAGGGATAGGGGACAGCGACAACGGACAGGTGGGGACAAGGGACAAGTGGGGACAGGTGGGGACAGCAACAACGGACAGGTGGGGACAAGGGACAGGTGGGGACAAGGGACAGGTGGGGACAGGGGACATACAGGGATAGGGGACAGCAACAAGGGACAGGTGGGGACAGGGGACATACAGGGATAGGGGACAGCAACAAGGG
Organism: Streptopelia decaocto; assembly: GCF_964273445.1. NCBI lineage: Eukaryota > Metazoa > Chordata > Aves > Columbiformes > Columbidae > Streptopelia > Streptopelia decaocto. The sequence continues at coordinate 17,844 of NW_028117289.1, read as the reverse complement.
ACAGGTGGGGACAAGGGACAGGTGGGGACAAGGGACAGGTGGGGACAAGGGACAGGTGGGGACAGGGGACATACAGGGATAGGGGACAGCAACAAGGGACAGGTGGGGACAAGGGACATGATGGGATAGGGGACAGATGGGGACAAGGGACAGATGACAGATGGGGACAGGGGACATACAGGGATAGGGGACAGGGATAGGGGACAGCGACAACGGACAGGTGGGGACAAGGGACAGGTGGGGACAGGTGGGGACAGCGACAAGGGACAGGTGGGGACAAGGGACAGGTGGGGACAAGGGACAGGTGGGGACAGATGGGGACAAGGGACAGATGACAGATGGGGATAGGGGACATACAGGGATAGGGGACAGGGATAGGGGACAGCGACAAGGGACAGGTGGGGACAAGGGACAGGTGGGGACAGGTGGGGACAGGTGGGGACAGGTGGGGACAAGGGACAGGTGGGGACAGGTGGGGACAAGGGACAGGTGGGGACAAGGGACAAGTGGGGACAGGTGGGGACAGCGACAACGGACAGGTGGGGACAAGGGACAAGTGGGGACAAGGGACAAGTGGGGACAGGTGGGGACAAGGGACAGGTGGGGACAGGTGGGGACAAGGGACAGGTGGGGACAGCGACAAGGGACAGGTGGGGACAGCAACAAGGGACAGGTGGGGACATGGGACAGGTGGGGACAAGGGACATGATGGGATAGGGGACAGGTGGGGACAAGGGACAGATGACAGATGGGGATAGGGGACATACAGGGATAGGGGACAGGGATAGGGGACAGCGACAAGGGACAGGTGGGGACAAGGGACAAGTGGGGACAGGGGACAGATGGGGACAAGGGACAGGTGGGGACAGGTGGGGACAAGGGACAGGTGACAGATGGGGATAGGGGACATACAGGGATAGGGGACAGCAACAACGGACAGGTGGGGACAAGGGACAGGTGGGGACAAGGGACAGGTGGGGACAGGTGGGGACAAGGGACAGGTGGGGACAGCGACAAGGGACAGGTGGGGACAGCAACAAGGGACAGGTGGGGACATGGGACAGGTGGGGACAAGGGACATGATGGGATAGGGGACAGGTGGGGACAAGGGACAGATGACAGATGGGGATAGGGGACATACAGGGATAGGGGACAGGGATAGGGGACAGCGACAAGGGACAGGTGGGGACAAGGGACAAGTGGGGACAGGGGACAGATGGGGACAAGGGACAGGTGGGGACAGGTGGGGACAAGGGACAGGTGACAGATGGGGATAGGGGACATACAGGGATAGGGGACAGCAACAACGGACAGGTGGGGACAAGGGACAGGTGGGGACAAGGGACAGGTGGGGACAGGGGACATACAGGGATAGGGGACATACAGGGATAGGGGACAGCAACAAGGGACAGGTGGGGACAAGGGACATGATGGGATAGGGGACAGATGGGGACAAGGGACAGATGACAGATGGGGACAAGGGACAGGTGGGGACAGGTGGGAACAAGGGACAGGTGGGGACAAGGGACATGATGGGATAGGGGACAGATGGGGACAAGGGACAGATGACAGATGGGGATAGGGGACATACAGGGATAGGGGACATACAGGGATAGGGGACAGCGACAACAGACAGGTGGGGACAAGGGACAGGTGGGGACAGGTGGGGACAGGTGGGGACAGGTGGGGACAGCAACAAGGGACAGGGGACAGCTGGGGACAAGGGACAGGTGGGGACAGGTGGGGACAAGGGACAGGTGGGGACAGGTGGGGACAGGTGGGGACAGGTGGGGACAGGTGGGGACAGCAACAAGGGACAGGTGGGGACAAGGGACAGGTGGGGACAGGTGGGGACAGGTGGGGACAGGTGGGGACAGGTGGGGACAGCAACAAGGGACAGGTGGGGACAAGGGACAGGTGGGGACAAGGGACAGGTGGGGACAGGTGGGGACAGGTGGGGACAGGTGGGGACAGGTGGGGACAGCAACAAGGGACAGGTGGGGACAAGGGACAGGTGGGGACAAGGGACAGGTGGGGACAGGTGGGGACAGGTGGGGACAGGTGGGGACAGGTGGGGACAGCAACAAGGGACAGGTGGGGACAAGGGACAGGTGGGGACAGGTGGGGACAGGTGGGGACAGGTGGGGACAGGTGGGGACAGGTGGGGACAGAGCACAGCTGGGGACATATGGGGACAGGGTGCAAATAGGGACAAGGGACAGGTGGGGACAAGGGACAGGGCACAGATGGGGACAAGAGACAGCTGGGGACAGCTGGGGACAGGTGGGGACAGGGTGCAAATGGGGACAAGGGACAGGTGGGGACAGGGCGCATATGGGGACAGGGCGAGGGCACATGTGGGGATGAGACACATATGGGGACAAGGGACATATGGGGACAGCGCATATGGGGACAAGGGACATATGGGGACAAGGGACATATGGGGACAGGGATGGGGCACATAGGGGAACAAGGGACAGTGCCCACCCCATTTTTGGGCTCCCACCCCCCATTTAGGGTCCCAATTCAATATTATGGGGGTGACCCCCATCTAGGGACGTCCCCCCCCCATTCTCGGGGTCCCACCCCCATTCTTGGGGTCCCACCCCCATTCTTGGGGTCCCACCCCCGTTCTGGGGCCCCAAGTTCAACACTTTTGGGCCCCAAGTTCAACACTTTTGGGGTCCCAACCCCCAAGTTTGGGGCCAAATTGAAGCTGTTTGGGTCCAAATTGAAGATTTTTGGGTCCAATGGGTCCAAAGGGAAGATTTTGGGGTGTCCCCCCACCATTTTTGGGGTCCCACCCCCGTCTGGGGCCCCAAGTTCAACACTTTTGGGCCCCAAGTTCAACACTTTTGGGGTCGCAACCCCCAAGTTTGGGGCCAAATTGAAGCCGTTTGGGTCCACATTGAAGCCGTTTGGGTCCAAAGGGAAGATTTTGGGGTGTCCCCCCACCATTTTTGGGGTCCCACCCCCATTCTTGGGGTCCCACCCCCACTCTGGGGCCCCAAGTTCAACACTTTTGAGCCCCAAGTTCAACACTTTTGGGGTCGCAACCCCCAAGTTTGGGGCCAAATTGAAGCTTTTTGGGTCCAAATTGAAGCTGTTTGGGTCCAAATTGAAGCCGTTTGGGTCCAAAGGGAAGATTTTGGGGTGTCCCCCCCCATTCTTGGGGTCCCACCCCCGTCTGGGGCCCCAAGTTCAACACTTTTGGGCCCCAAGTTCAACACTTTTGGGGTCGCAACCCCCAAGTTTGGGGCCAAATTGAAGCTTTTTGGGTCCACATTGAAGCCGTTTGGGTCCAAAGGGAAGATTTTGGGGTGTCCCACCCCCATTTTTGGGGTCCCACCCCCATTCTTGGGGTCCCACCCCCATTCTGGGGCCCCAAGTTCAACACTTTTGGGCCCCAAGTTCAACACTTTTGGGCTCCAAGTTCAACACTTTTGGGGTCCCAACCCCCAAGTTTGGGGCCAAATTGAAGCTTTTTGGGGCCAAACTGAAGCCGTTTGGTCCAAAGGGAAGATTTTGGGGTGTCCCACCCCCATTTTTGGGGTCCCACCCCCATTCTTGGGGTCCCACCCCCATTCTGGGGCCCCAAGTTCAACACTTTTGGGGTCGCAACCCCCAAGTTTGGGGCCAAATTGAAGCTGTTTGGGTCCAAACTGAAGCCGTTTGGGTCCACATTGAAGCCGTTTGGGTCCAAAGGGAAGATTTTGGGGTGTCCCCCCCCATTTTCGGGGTCCCCCCGCACCTCGGAGCTCTTGTGGTCCAGCAGCAGGTACGTGGCCATCACCTCGTTGTACTTCTGGCCCACCAGTGACTCCTGGATCTCCTCCCTCGTGTAGCCCATGGACACCATCAGCTCTGCGGAGGGACCCAGGCGTCCGGGAGGGACCCAGGCGTCCGGGAGGGACCCAGGCGTCCGGGACACCCCACAGGACCTCACCCCCACCCAACCAGGGGACCCAGGCGTCCGGGACACCCCACGGGACATCACCCCCCACCCAACCAGGGGACCCAGGCGTCCGGGACCCCCCCATACACCCACAAAGAACATCACCCCCCAACCCAACCAAGGGACCCAGGCGTCCGGGACACCCCACAGGATCTCACCCCCACCCAACCAGGGGACCCAGGCGTCCGGGACACCCCACAGGATGTCACCCCCCCACCCAACCAGGGGACCCAGGCGTCCGGGACCCCCCCCACACCCACAAAGAACATCACCCCCCAACCCAACCAGGGGACCCAGGCGTCCGGGACGCCCCACTAGACCTCACCCCCACCCAACCAGGGGACCCAGGCGTCCGGGACCCCCCCCACACCCACAAAGAACATCACCCCCCAACCCAACCAAGGGACCCAGGCGTCCGGGACACCCCACAGGATCTCACCCCCCACCCAACCAGGGGACCCAGGCGTCCGGGTACCCCACAGGATCTCACCCCCCACCCAACCAGGGGACCCAGGCGTCCAGGAGGGACCCAGGCGTCCGGGAGGGGGGCTCAAAGACCCCCCCCAAAATGACAGGGGGGTGTCGGGGGGGTCCCCACCTGTCCTGCGCGGGTCCTTGTAGTCGGGGACGGGCTCCACGTAGGGCTTGAGCTCGTCGTCCTCGTGCCCCACGTTCATCCAGCGGTCCTTCATGATTTGCTGGGGGGGGGGGACACGTGGGGTGACAAAAGGGGGGGTCCCAGGGCTGTTTTGGGGGTCCCAGAGGTGTTTGGGGGGTCCCAGGGCCATTCTGGGGGTCTTGGGGTGTCCAAGGCCCCATGGGTGCTTGGGATCATGCAGAAGGTGCCCAGGGGCATTCTGGGGTCCCAGGGCCATTCTGGGGGTCCCAGGGCTATTTTGGGGGTTCCAGGGCCATTCTGGGGGTCCCAGGGCTGTTTGGGGGTTTTGGGGTGCTCTTGGGGGTGTCCAAGGTCCCATGGGTGCTTGGGATCATAGAGAAGGTGCCCAGGGCTGTTTTGGGGTCCCAGGGCCATTCTGGGGGTACCCAGGTCCATTCTAGGGGTCCCAGCCCTATTTTGGGGGTCCCCATCACCATTTTGGGGTTCCCCATAACACTTTTGGGGGGTTCCCCATCACACTTTTGGGGGGGTCCCCATCCACATTCTGGGGGTCCCTGCCCTACTTTGGGGGGTCCCCATCACCATTTGGGGTTCCCCATAACACTTTTGGGGGGGTCCCCATCACCATTTTGGGGGGGTCCCCATCACACTTTTGGGGTTCCCCATCACACTTTCAGGGGGGTCCCCATCACACTTTTGGGGGGGATCCCCATCACACTTTTGGGGGGTCCCCATCACACTTTTGGGGGGGTCCCCATCCCCATTCTGGGGGTCCCTGCCCTATTTTGGGGGGTCCCCATCACCATTTTGGGTTCCCCATCCCCATTTTGGGGTTCCCCATCCCCACTTTGGGGGTCCCCATCCCCATTCTGGGGGTCCCCACCCTATTTTGGGTTCCCCATCCCCATTTTGGGTTCCCCATCCCCATTTTGGGGTTCCCCATCCCCATTCTGGGGGTCCCCATCCCCATTCTGGGGGTCCCTGCCCTATTTTGGGTTCCCCATCCCCATTTTGGGGGTCCCCGCCCTATTTTGGGTTCCCCATCCCCACTTTGGGGGTCCCTGCCCTATTTTGGGGGGTCCCCATCCCCATTTTGGGGGTCCCCATCCCCATTCTGGCGGTCCCTGCCCTATTTTGAGGGGTCCCCATCCCCATTTTGGGGGTCCCCATCCCCATTCTGGGGGTCCCTGCCCTATTTTGAGGGGTCCCCATCCCCATTTTGGGGGTCCCCATCCCCATTCTGGGGGTCCCTGCCCTATTTTGAGGGGGTCCTCATCCCCATTTTGGGGGTCCCCATCCCCATTTTGGGGGTCCCTCACCTCCAGCGTCCCCCTCTTGGTGGGATTAAGGATGAGAAACTTCTTGAGCAGGTTCTCACAGTCGGTCGACATGTAGAAGGGGATCCGGTACTTCCCCCGCAACACCCGCTCGCGCAGCTCCTACAGCCGCAAACACCGTCACCCCAACACCCGCAACACCCCAAACACCATTCTGGGGGTTCCAGGGCCATTCTGGGGGTTGTTTGGGGGTCCCGGGGGGGTGTTGTTTGGGGGTCCCAGGGGGGTGTTGTTTGGGGGCTGTTTGGAGGTCTGGGGATGTTTGTTTGGGGGTCCCAGGGGCTGTTGTTTGGGGGTCCCAGGGGGGTGTTTGGAGGTCTGAGGATGTTTGTTTGGGGGTCCCAGGGGGTTGTTTGTTTGGGGGTCCCAGGGGGGTGTTTGTTTGGGGGCTGTTTGGAGGTCTGGGGATGTTTGGGGGTCCCAGGGGGGTGTTTGTTTGGGGGTCCCAGGGGGGTGTTTGTTTGGGGGTCCCAGGGGGGTGTTGTTTGGGGGTCCCAGGGGGGTGTTTGTTTGGGGGTCCCAGGGGGGTGTTGTTTGGGGGTCCCAGGGGGGTGTTTGTTTGGGGGTCCCAGGGGGGTGTTGTTTGGGGGTCCCAGGGGGGTGTTTGTTTGGGGGTCCCAGGGGGGTGTTTGGGGGTCCAGGGGGGTGTTTTTTTGGGGGTCCCAGGGGGGTGTTTGTTTGGGGGCTGTTTGGAGGTCTGGGGATGTTTGGGGATCCCAGGGGGGTGTTTGGGGGTCCCAGGGGGGTCTGGGGGCTGTTTGGGGTCTGGGGATGTTTGGGGGTCCCAGGGGGTGTTTGGAGGTCTGGGGATGTTTGGGGGTCCCAGGGGGGTGTTTGGGGGGTCCCAGGGGGGTGTTGTTTGGGGGTCCCAGGGGGGTGTTGTTTGGGGGTCCCAGGGGGGTGTTGTTTGGGGGTCCCACAGGGGTGTTGTTTGGGGGCTGTTTGGAGGTCTGGGGATGTTTGGGGGTCCCAGGGGGGTGTTGTTTGGGGGGCCCAGGGGGGTGTTTGTTTGGGGGCTGTTTGGAGGTCTGGGGGTGTTTGGGGGTCCCAGGGGGATGTCTGTTTGGGGGTCCCAGGGGGATGTCTGTTTGGGGGGTCCCAGGGGGGTGTTTGGGGGTCCCAGGCGGGTGTTTGTTTGGGGGCTGTTTGGAGGTCTGGGGATGTTTGGGGGTCCCAGGGGGGTGTTAGTTTGGGGGTCCCAGGGGGGTGTTAGTTTGGGGGCTGTTTGGAGGTCTGGGGCTGTTTGGGGGTCCCAGGGGGGTGTTTGTTTGGGGGTCCCAGGGGGGTGTTTGTTTGGGGGCTGTTTGGAGGTCTGGGGATGTTTGTTTGGAGGTCTGGGGCTGTTTGGGGGTCCCAGGGGGGTCCGGGGGCTGTTTGGGGGGTTCGGGACCCCCAAAACGCCGCGTCACCTTCAAGTTCTGCCCGTCGAAGGGCAGGGAGCCGCTGACCAGGGTGTATAGGATGACCCCCAGGCTCCATACATCAACCTCGGGGCCGTCGTATTTCTTGCCCTGGAACAGTTCGGGGGCGGCGTAGGGGGGGGACCCACAAAACGTGTCCAGTTTGTTGCCGAAGGTGAATTCGTTGCTGAAGCCAAAATCGGCGATTTTGATGTTCATGTCGGCGTCCAGGAGCAGGTTCTCGGCCTAAAGGGGGGAGGGGGGAGGGTTATGGGGGGGTTATGGGGGAGTTTGGGGGGTTTGGGGGGGTTTGGGGGTCCCAGGAGGGTTTGGGGGTCTCAGGAGGGCTTGGGGATTCCAGCAGGTCTGGGGATGTTTGGGGGTTCCAGGGGGGTCTGGGGGTCCCAGGCGTGTCTGGGGGTCCCAAGGGGGTGTTTGGGGGTCCCATGGGGGGCTCAGGGGGGGCTGGGGGGTGTTTGGGGGTCCCAGAGGGGGCTGTTTGGGGGTCTGGGGATGTTTGGGGGTCCCAGGAGGGTTTGGGGGTCTGGGGCTGTTTGGGGATTCCAGCAGGTCTGGGGATGTTTGGGGGTCCCAAGGGGGTGTTTGGGGGTCCCAGGGGGGGCTCAGGGGGGGGCTGGGGGATGTTTGAGGATCTCGGGAGGTCTGGGGGTCCCAGGGGGGTGTTTGGGGGTCCCATGGGGGGCTCAGAGGGGGCTGGGGGGTGTTTGGGGGTCTGGGGGCTGTTTGGGGGTCTGGGGATGTTTGGGGGTCCCAGGAGCGTTTGGGGGCTGGGGGCTGTTTGGGGGTCCCAGGCGGGTCTGGGGGTCCCAGGGGGGTGTTTGGGGGTCCCAGGGGGGTGTTTGGGGGGGTGCTGGGGGCTGTTTGGGGGTCCAGAAGGGGTCTGGGGGGTGTTTGGGGGTCCCAGGGGGGTCTGGGGGTCCCAAGGGGGTGTTTGGGGGTCCCAGGGGGTGTTGGGGGGGCTGGGGGGTGTTTGGGGGTCCCAGGAGGGTCTGGGGGTCCCAGGGGGTGTTTGGGGGTCCCAGGGGGGTGTTTGGGGATCCCAGGGGGGTGTTTGGGGATCCCAGAGGGGGCTCAGGGGGGGCTGGGGGGTGTTTGGGGGTCCCAGGAGCGTTTGGGGGTCTGGGGCTGTTTGGGGATTCCAGCAGGTCTGGGGATGTTTGGGGGTCCCAGAAGGGTCTGGGGGTCCCAAGGGGGTGTTTGGGGGTCCCATGGGGGGCTCAGGGGGGGCTGGGGGGTGTTTGGGGGTCCCAAGGGGGGCTCAGAGGGGGCTGGGGGGTGTTTGGGGGTCTGGGGGCTGTTTGGCAGTCTGGGGATGTTTGGGGGTCCCAGGAGCGTTTGGGGGCTGGGGGCTGTTTGGGGGGTCCCAGGCGGGTCTGGGGGTCCCAGGGGGGTGTTTTGGGGGGTGCTGGGGGCTGTTTGGGGGTTCCAGAAGGGGTCTGGGGGGTGTTTGGGGGTCCCAGGGCGGTCTGGGGGTCCCAGGAGGGTTTGGGGGTCCCGGAGGTCTGGGGATGTTTGGGGGTCCAGGAGGGTTTGGGGCTGTTTGGGGGTCTGGGGCTGTTTGGGGGTCCCAAGGGGGTGTTTGGGGGTCCCAGGGGGGCGTTTGGGGGTCTGGGGGCTGTTTGGGGATTCCAGCAGGTCTGGGGATGTTTGGGGGTCCCAGGAGGGTCTGGGGTCCCAGGCGGGTGTTTGGGGGTCCCAAGGGGGTGTTTGGGGGTCCCAGGGGGGGCTCAAGGGGGGCTGGGGGATGTTTGAGGATCTCGGGGAGGTCTGGGGTCCCAGGGGGGTGTTTGGGGGTCCCAGGGGGGTCTGGGGATCCCAGGGGGGTGTTTGGGGTCCCAGGGGGGTCTGGGGATCCCAGGGGGGTGTTGGGGGTCCCAGGGGGGTCTGGGGATCCCAGGGGGGTGTTTGGGGGTCCCAGGGGGGGGCTCAGGGGGGCTGGGGGGTGTTTGGGGGTCCCAGAGGGGGCTGTTTGGGGGTCTGGGGATGTTTGGGGGTCTCAGGAGGGTTTGTGGGTCTGGGGGCTGTTTGGGGGTCCCAGGAGGGTCTGGGGGCTGTTTGGGGGTGTTTGGGGCTCCCAGGGGGGTGTTTGGGGGTCCCAGGGCGGGGTCAGGGGGGTCTGGGGCCTGTTGGGGGTCCCAGGAGGGTCTGGGGGTCCCAGGGTGGGGCTCAGGGGGGGCTGGGGGCTGTTTGGGGATCCCAGGGTCCCAGGGGGGTGTTTGGGGGTCCCAGGGGGGCTCAGGAGGGGCTGGGGGGTGTTTGGGGGTCTGGGGGCTGTTTGGGGGTCCCAGGAGGGTCTGGGGGCTCTTTGGGGGTCCCGGGGAGGTCTGGGGGCTGTTTGGGGGTCTCAGGAGATCCCAGTGCTGTTTGGGGGGTCCGGGTGCTGTTTGGGGTCCCAGGGGGGTCCGGGTGCTGTTTGGAGGTCCCCGGGTGCTGTTTGGGGGTCCCAGGGGGGTCCGGGTGCTGTTTGGAGGTCCCCGGGTGCTGTTTGGGGGTCCCAGGGGGGTCCGGGTGCTGTTTGGGGGTCCCCGGGTGCTGCTTGGGGGTCCCAGGGGGTCCGGGTGCTGTTTGGGGGTCCCCAGGTGCAGTTTGGGGGTGTCCTCACCTTGAGGTCCCTGTGCACGATGAACTTCTGGTGGCAATACTGCACGGCTGATACTATCTGCAGGACAGCGGGGGCGTCAGGGGGGGGCCCCACCATTGAGGGACCCCAAAACCCCCCCAAAACCCCCCCATGACCCCCCCACCCCGGATCGCACCCCACCTGGCGGAACTTGGCTCGAGCTTCTTTCTCCTTCATCCGCCCGTGGGCCACCAGGTAGTCGAAAACTTCACCTATGGGGACACAAAAAGGGGGTGACACCCCCCTCTGGGCACCCCAAAACAGGGTGGGGGGTCTCGAGGCTTCGGGGGCACCCACAGTGTGGGGGTGTTGGGGGTTTAGGGCACCCACAGGGGGGTGTTTGGGGGTTTGGGGCACCCACAACCAGTTTGGGGTGTTTGGGGTTCAGGGCACCCACAGGGGGGTGTTTGGGGGTTCAGGGGCACCCACAGTCAGCGTGGGGGTGTTTGGGGGTTCGGGGGCACCCACAGTCAGCGTGGGGGTGTTTGGGGATTCGGGGCACCCACAGGGGGGTGTTTGGGGGTTCGGGGGCACCCACAGTCAGCGTGGGGGTGTTTGGGGGTTCAACCAGTGTGGGGGTGTTTGGGGGTTCGGGGGCACCCACAGTCAGCATGGGGGTGTTTGGGGGTTCGGGCGCATCCACAGTGTGGGGGTGTTTGGGGGTTCAGGGCACCCACAGGGGGGTGTTTGGGGGTTCAGGGGCACCCACAGTGTGGGGGTGTTTGGGGGTTCGGGGCACCCACAGTGTGGGGGTGTTTGGGGGTTCAGGGGAACCCACAGTCAGTGTGGGGGTGTTTGGGGGTTCGGGGCACCCACAGGGGGGTGTTTGGGGGTTCAGGGAACCCACAGTGTGGGGGTGTTTGGGGGTTCGGGGGCACCCACAACCAGTTTGGGGGTGTTTGGGGGTTCAGGGGCACCCACAGTCAGTGTGGGGGTGTTTGGGGGTTCGGGGCACCCACAGTGTGGGGGTGTTTGGGGGTTCGGGCGCATCCACAGTCAGTGTGGGGGTGTTTGGGGGTTCAGGGCACCCACAGGGGGGTGTTTGGGGGTTCGGGGGCACCCACAGTCAGTGTGGGGGTGTTTGGGGGTTCGGGCGCATCCACAGTTTGGGGGTGTTTGGGGGTTCGGGGGCACCCACAACCAGTTTGGGGGTGTTTGGGGGTTCAGGGCACCCACAGTGTGGGGGTGTTTGGGGGTTCAGGGCACCCACAGTCAGTATGGGGGTGTTTGGGGGTTCAACCAGTGTGGGGGTGTTTGGGGATTCGGGGGCACCCACAGTCAGTATGGGGGTGTTTGGGGGTTCAACCAGTGTGGGGGTGTTTGGAGGTTCGGGGGCACCCACAGTGTGGGGGTGTTTGGGGGTTTGGGCGCATCCACAGTGTGGGGGTGGTTGGGGGTTCAGGGGCACCCACAGTCAGTGTGGGGGTGTTTGGGGGTTCGGGCGCATCCACAGTTTGGGGGTGTTTGGGGGTTCGGGGGCACCCACAACCAGTTTGGGGGTGTTTGGGGGTTCAGGGCACCCACAGGGGGGTGTTTGGGGGTTCGGGGGTACCCACAACCAGCTCGGGGTGTTTGGGGGTTCAGGGCACCCACAGGGGGGTGTTTGGGGGTTCAGGGGCACCCACAGCCTGGTGTTAATTGTGCTTAATTCCTAATGGTCATTAATTACTACACCGTAATTTCACCAGGTGTTGTTGTGATTAAATCAGCGGTGTTAATTAATTAATTAACGGGGTGTTAATTAATTAAACGACCCCCCCCGGGGGGGGGAAACTCACCCCCGCTGGCGTATTCCATGACCAGATAGAGCGTCTTGTCGGTCTCGATCACCTCGAACAGCTTCACTGCGAATTGGGGGGGACAGGAGCTGGAAACTGGGGGGGACACGGGGTGGGGGGGACCCCGAGTGACCCCCCCCACGGGGTGGGGGGGGGATATGGGGGTACGGGGGGTGAATAACTGGGGGGGTTTGGGGGCTCACCGATGTTGGGGTGGTTCAGGACCTTCATGATTCGCACCTCGCGGAAGAGCTGGGAGGGAGATTTGGGGTGACAAAAGGGGGTGGGTGTCCCCAAAAGTGTCACCACCCCCCCGACACACCGTGGGGACACCCCCTTGTCCCCCCCCCCCCTCACCTTCTGTAGGCTGGAGGAGTTGAGCTGGGTCTTGTCAATGATCTTCACGGCGACCTGGGGGGGGACATTGGGGAAGGGGGTGTCACCAAGTGTCACCAAAGGGGACATTGGGGGACACCCAGGGGAAGCGGAGAACAGAAGTGTCCCCAAATTGCGGTGACATCCATGGGACAATGAGGTCAGAACTGTCCCCAAACTACAGTGACACCCAGGGGACAATGAGCCCAGAACTGTCCCCAAATTGTGGTGACACCCAGGGGACAAAGAGCCCAGAACTGTCCCCAGGTTGCGGTGACACCGAGAGCACCAGGAGCCCAGAACTGTCCCCAAATTGTGGTGACAACAACAGGACCAGGAGCCCAGAACTGTCCCCAGGTTGTGGTGACACCTGTGGGACCAGGAACTCAGAACTGTCCCCAAACTGCGGTGACACCCACGGGACAAAGATCCCAGAACTGTCCCCAAATTGTGGTGACAGCAACAGGACCAGGAGCCCAGAACTGTCCCCAGGTTGTGGTGACAACCATGGGACCAGGAGCCCAGAACTGTCCCCAAATTGTGGTGACACCAACAGCACCAGGAGCCCAGAACTGTCCCCAAATTGTGGTGACACCAAGAGAACCAGGAACCCAGAACTGTCCCCAAGCTGCGGTGACACCGAGAGCACCAGGAACCCAGAACCGTCCCCAGGTTGTGGTGACAACAACAGCACCAGGAGCCCAGAACTGTCCCCAAATTGCGGTGACACCCACGGGACAAAGAGCCCAGAACTGTCCCCAAATTGTGGTGACACCGAGAGCAACAGGAGCCCAGAACTGTCCCCAAATTGTGGTGACACCCATGGGACCAGAAGCACAAAACTGTCACCAGTTTCTGGTGACACCGAGAGCACCAGGAGCCCAGAACTGTCCCCAAATTGTGGTGACACTGAGAGCACCAGGAGCCCAGAACTGTCCCCAGGTTGTGGTGACACCCATGGGACCAGGAACTCAGAACTGTCCCCAAACTGCGGTGACACCAACAGCACCAGGAGCCCAGAACTGTCCCCAAATGGTGGTGACACCAACAGGACAAAGAGCCCAGAACTGTCCCCAAATTGCGGTGACACTGAGAGCACCAGGAGCCCAGAACTGTCCCCAAATTGCGGTGACACTGAGAGCACCAGGAGCACAGAACTGTCCCCAGGTTGTGGTGACACCCATGGGACCAGAAGCACAAAACTGTCACCATTTCTGGTGACACCAAGAGCACCAGGAGCCCAGAACTGTCCCCAAATTGAGGTGACAGCAAGAGAACCAGGAGCCCAGAACTGTCCCCAAATTGTGGTGACACCAACAGCACCAGGAACCCAGAACTGTCCCCAAATTGTGGTGACACCAACAGGACAAAGAGCCCAGAACTGTCCCCAAATTGCGGTGACACCAACAGGCCCAGGAGCCCAGAACTGTCCCCAGGTTGTGGTGACACCGAGAGCACCAGGAGCCCAGAACTGTCCCCAAACTGTGGTGACACCAACAGGACCAGGAACCCAGAACTGTCCCCAGGTTGTGATGACAACCATGGGACCAGAAGCACAAAACTGTCACCAGTTTCTGGTGACACCAAGAGAACCAGGAGCCCAGGACTGTCCCCAAATTGAGGTGACAGCAAGAGAACCAGGAGCCCAGAACTGTCCCCAGGTTGCGGTGACAACAAGAGGAGCAGGAACACAGAACTGTCCCCAAATTGTGGTGACACCAACAGGCCCAGGAGCCCAGGACTGTCCCCAAATTGTGGTGACACCAAGAGAACCAGGAGCCCAGAACTGTCCCCAAATTGCGGTGACACCGAGAGCAACAGGAGCCCAGAACTGTCCCCAAATTGTGGTGACACCGAGAGCACCAGGAGCCCAGAACTGTCCCCAGGTTGTGGTGACACCAACAGGATCAGCAGCCCAGAACTGTCCCCAAACTGCGGTGACAACAAGAGGAGCAGGAACACAGAACTGTCCCCAAACTGTGGTGACACCAAGGAGACAAAGAGCCCAGAACTGTCCCCAAATTGCGGTGACACCGAGAGCACCAGGAGCCCAGAACTGTCCCCAAATTGCGGTGACACCTACGGGACAAAGAGCCCAGAACTGTCCCCAGGTTGTGGTGACACCCATGGGACCAGGAGCCCAGAACTGTCCCCAAACTGCGGTGACACCAACAGGATCAGGAGCCCAGAACTGTCCCCAAATTGTGGTGACACCAAGAGCCCAGAACTGTCCCCAGGTTGCGGTGACACCCATGGGACAAAGAGCCCAGAACTGAACCCAAACTGCGGTGACACCAAGAGAACCAGGAGCACAGAACTGTCCCCAAATTGTGGTGACACCCATGGGACCAGAAGCACAAAACTGTCACCAGTTTCTGGTGACACCGAGAGCACCAGGAGCCCAGAACTGTCCCCAGGTTGTGGTGACACCAAGAGAACCAGGAGCACAGAACTGTCCCCAAATTGTGGTGACACCCACGGGACAAAGATCCCAGAACTGTCCCCAAACTGTGGTGACACCAAGAGCACCAGGAGCCCAGAACTGTCCCCAAATTGCGGTGACACCAACAGCACCAGGAGCCCAGAACTGTCCCCAGGTTGCGGTGACACCAACAGGACAAAGAGCCCAGAATTGTCCCCAAATTGCGGTGACACCAAGAGCAACAGGAGCCCAGAACTGTCACCAAATTGTGGTGACACTGAGAGCAACAGGAGCCCAGAACTGTCCCCAAATTGTCGTGACACCCACGGGACAAAGAGCCCAGAACTGTCCCCAGGTTGCGGTGACACCGAGAGCAACAGGAGCCCAGAACTGTCCCCAAATTGCGGTGACACCGAGAGCACCAGGAGCCCAGAACTGTCCCCAAATTGCGGTGCCGCTCACTCACCTCCTTTCCGGTCAGGACGTGCCGGGCCAGCTTGACCTTGGCGAAGTTGCCCTTGCCGATGGTTTTGAGCAGCCGGTAGTTGCCGATGTGCGGCTGTTCCTCGGCCGCCGCTCCGGCGCCGCGGCCCCGCAGCATGTTGGCTTTGCCGCCGCCCTTCCCGTCCGCCTGTGGGGACACCGGGGGACACGATGGTGACACCGGGGTCACCGGGTGCCCCCCCCCCCCCCTCCTCGGGGGGGTCCCGCGGCTGTTGGTGCAGCCGGGAGCAAAGTCCGGGCGCCGGAGCCGGCGCCGCGCCCCGGGAGCCGCCCCCGATACCTGACGCAAGCGCCGGCGGTTTCGGGCTGGGCCGGGGTGGGGACGCCGGTGACGCCCCCCCCCGTGTTTGGTGACAGCGCCCTCGCACAACCGCGGTTTCACCCCAAAAACGGCCGAGCCGGCCGCACCAAAACCCCCCTAAAACACCCCCCACCCCAATCTGGGGCCACGCTCAGGGTGTTTCCTTATGGGGAGAGGCGCTGTCACCGCTCCGGTGACACCGGAGATAACAGGCGCACGTGGGGGCGCCGGCGCTTTGGGTCCCCCCCTCCCCACCCATAGGAGGAAACCACCAACGGAAGCGGCGGGGCGGGGGGGGGACGTTTTCACTGTGGCGCAACCTGGGGGGGAACGCGGCGTTTTGGTTGCGGGGGGGGTTGGATTCTCAACCGAAACGTGAAGCAGAACGAGGGGGTTGCTGCCAAAAAGCTGCCGTGGCAACGGGGGGGGGAGGTGCTGGAGCCATCTGGCTCCGGAGCCGCTTTTCGGGGCGTTTCGTGGTGGTAGCGGCGCCGGATCCCCCCCCAAAAAACAACCCGCGGTTGCCCCCCACCCCGTTTGCCGAAACGGGGGCGGGCGGTGGGGTCGGCGCGGCCGGGACGCGGCGCGGGGTTTGGCGCTCGTTAAGGGGTCCTCGTTAATTAACCGGGGCTCCAAACCCCCCGTTTTGGTGCCGAAACGCCTGTTTTGGTGCCGAAACGCCGCGTGCCTCGGTTTCCCTGTCATGGAGCCGGGAGCGCCGAACCGGCTCGACCGGTTGTGCCGGGGTTGGGCGTGAAAACGGGGCGGAAAAGGGGAAAAGCGACACTAAGGAGGATGGTGCCAGTTGGAGCCAAAATGGGGGGATCGCCGGTGATGTCACCGTGGTGGTGACGTCACCACAGTGATGTCATTATGGTGGTGATGTCACCGTGGCGATGATGTCACCGCGGTGAGATGATGTCACCGCAGCGATGTCCCTGTGGTGGAGACGTCACCGTGGCGATGATATCACCACGGTGATGTCATTATGGTGGTGATGTCACCGTGGCGATGATGTCACCGCGGCGAGATGATGTCACCGCGGCGATGTCCCTGTGGTGGTGACGTCACCGCGGCGATGATATCACCACGGTGATATCATTGGGGTGGTGATGTCACCGCGGCGATGTCACAGTGGTGGTGATGTCACCGCGGTGATGATGTCACCGCGGCGTCGATGTCACTGTGGTGGTGATGTCACCACAGCGATGATGTCACCGCGGTGATGTCACCGCAACGATGATGTCACCGCGGCGATATCACAGTGGTGGTGATGTCACCGCAACGATGATGTCACCGCGGCGATGTCACTGTGGTGGTGCTGTCACCGCGGCGATGATGTCACCACGGCGATGTCACTGCGGTGGTGATGTCACCGCGGCAATGTCACTGTGGTGGTGACGTCACCGCGGTGATGTCACCGCGGCGATGATGTCACCAAGAGGCGGCACCGGCGGTTGTTCCCCCCTCCCCCCCCTCGCGACGGTGAAGCAGCTTTGGCGCTGAAATGTCAGCCAAATCGGGTTATTTTTGATGTTTCATGTATATATAAATGTATATATATAGATATATATGTGATGGAGAAGCTGGCGGGGGGAAGAGAGGCAGGACACCCCAATTTTGGGGCTGGTTTGGGGGGGCACAATGAACTCTCTGGCAGCAAAAGAAGGGGAAATGACCCAAAACGGCCGGGGGGGGCGGCTGGTGGTGTTGGGGACACTGAGACGGAGCCACTCGTGGGTGTCCCCCCCACCTCCCATCCTGGTGGGGTCCCCCCCATCATTCAGGGTCCCCTATCACTTGGGGTCCCCCCCCATCATTCAGGGTCGCCCCCCAATCACTTAGGTTCCATCTCTATCATTCGGGGTCCCCCCCATCATTCGGGGTCCCCCCCATCATTCGGGGTCCCACCCCCCATCATCACTTGGGGTTTCCCCATCATTTGGGGTCCCCCCCTATCATTTGGGTCCCCCAATCACTTGGGGTCCCCCCCTATCATTTACTTGGGGTCCCCCCCATCATCACTTGGGGCTTCCCCCATCGCTTGCGGTCCCCCCCCTATCATTTGGGTCCCCCAATCACTTGGGGTCCCCCCCCCCCATCATCACTTGGGGTTTCCCCCATCACTTGGGGTCCCCCTCAATCACTTGGGGTCCCTCTCTATCATTCGGGGTCCCCCTCCATCATTCGGGACCCCCCCATCACTTGGGGTTTCCCCCCATCATTCAGGGTCCCCCCCAAAATCATTCGGGGTCCCTATCACTTGGGTTCCCCCTCAATCACTTGGGGTCACCCCCTATCATTCAGGGTCCCCCCCATAACTTGGGGTCACTCCATATCATTCAGGGTCCCCCATCACTTGGGGTCCCTCCCAATCATTCAGGGTCCCCCCAAAATCATTTGGGATTCCCCCATCACTTGGGGTTTCCCCCATCACTTGGGGTCCCCCCCCAAAACCATTCAGGGTCCCCCCCCAATCACTGAGGTTCCCTCTCTATCTTTTGGGGTCCCC